>NC_064812.1:18761655-18987426 GCF_023721935.1 Panthera uncia | reverse complement strand
GAAGCTAAGCAATTTTGAAAAATCCATTCACATTGGAACAGGACATCCCAACTGAATGAGGTGCTATGTATGAAGCTAAGCAATTTTGAAAAATCCATTCACATTGGAACAGGACATCCCAACTGAATGAGGTGCTATGTATTCATTCATGGGACAGATGTCTCTGAGCACATGCTCTATGCCAAGCACCGTGTTAGGAACTGGGCACGTCGTGACAAGCAGAACCAGACAGCACTGCCCAGAGGGAGCTTATAGACTGGAAGGGGGGATAGATGCTACACAAACCATCAAACAAACAATAAATATACAATTATAAATGGTGATAAATGCTGCCACTAAGAGGCTTACATAGAAGTTCTACTAAGTCAAGTCCACTTTTTCCTACTCTGGAAGCTTTGCTATTCTCCTGTTTTGTTTTGTTTTTAATTTTTACTTCAATAGTTGACATGCAATGTTGTATTGGTTTTACATTTACGAAGCTTTCCTATTCTTAATTCTGAAATTCCCTTTGCACTGACTGCCATTAGAGGCAAGTGTTAACATGGTCAATGAATTTGATGGGCACACCTGGAATAAAAGATGCACAGATGTTGCCAGCTTTCTGGATGTATTTTTGCAAACAGCAGATCCCTACAAATATGATCCTTCACCCACACCCTGTTCCCATGACTTTTTTGGGGGAGGGGATGTTTATACAGCTGTTAAAAAGAAAAAAGTCGGGGGGGGGGAGAAACAGCTTTTGGGACTCACTCAAAACAAAACAAAACAAAACAAAACAAAAAACAAAACAAAACAGAGAATCCAACCAAAACAGATAACTCCTATCCTGCTTTGATTTTCTACTTTCTCAGGCTTTAAAAAATCAGTTCAGAGAGTTTTCATTCACAGGGTGGATAGTGACTGATGAGACCGATGAGGTTCAGCAAAGTTCTGTTGTGGCCCCAGGAATGACATTCAAATGATTTAACAACCGCACAGCCACCCATCGAAGCGGGAGCCATGGGAAGCAAGCTGTCAGTCCCAAGCAGTGTGCACCAGCCTAGGAGCGGGCCTGGGAGGCAGCCTCGCCCTCTCCCATGGCACTTTTTTGGCCCTCCATCACGTTCCAGCACCCTTAGGTCTCACGACTGCAGTATAACAAGGTCTTCCAGCCAATCAAACGTTTATTGAGCACATCCTGTGTCACTGAGCCCCAGGAAGTGGGTAGGTAAGAAGACACAAGCCATCCTTGTCTTCATGAAACTTGAGTCAGTGGTCAAATGATTGCAAATTGTGATCATGAACAAAGCGGATGATGATATAAAAGAGCAGAGTGAGGGAAAGACTTCATTTTTTTTTTTTTTAACATTTATTTGTTTATCTTTGAGAGACAGAGAGAGAGCACAAGTGGGAGATGGGCAGAGAAAGAAGGAGACACAGAATCCGAAGCAGGCTCCAGGCTCCGAGCTATCGGCACCAAGCCCAACGTGGAGCTTGAACTCACAAACCATGAGATCATGACCTGAGCCGAAGTCGGACACTCAACCGACTGAGCCACACAGGCGCCCCCGGAATGACTTCATTTACATAAACTCATTCTCACAAGGACTGTTAGGACTTAAAGGGTAAGTCTTGTATGAGGTATTTGCATCTTAAGAAGGGACAAACCACTAAGCCAAAGAAGTGAATCGTTAATGATGGGATTTCAGCCATAAAATGGCATAATGAGAAAATTATTTGGAGAGATGGCACATTGGACAGGGGTTTTTCCTAATCCCATAAATCACCTCATCTGGGAAACCATCCGGGGAGCCTATTTTTAAAGCTGGCCGAAATACACAAATACAAAAAAGTCCTTGTCTAGAAGGGGGGAAATACTGAACTGTTCCAGAGGTTCCCTCTTAGGATAAGATCAAGCAGGAAGGAAGGAAGTTCTTTCAATGTTAATTGTACTCAATTCTGTATTGTTTGAGTTTTTAATGAGCCTTTATTACTTTTTTTTAATGTTTATTTATTTTTGAGAGAGAGACAGAGCATGAGTGGGGGAGGGGAAGAGAGAGAAGGAGACAGAGTCTTTTTTTAAATTAATTTTTTATTGTTTATTTTTGAGAAAGAGAGAGAGACAGAGCACAGGTGGGGGAGGGGCAGAGAGAGAGGGAGACACAGAATCTAAAGCAGGCTCCAGGCTCAGCTGTCAGCACAGAGCCAGACGTGGGGCTTCAACTCACAAACCATAAGATCATGGCCTGAGCCGAAGTCAGACGCTTAACCGACTGAGCCACCCAGGTGTCCCAAGGAGACACAGAATCTGAAGCAAGCTCCACACTCTGAGCTGTCAGCACAGACCCCAACACAGGGCTTGAATTCACCTGATCTCACGAACTGCGAGATCATGACCTGAGTTAGAGTTGGATGTTTGACTGAGCCACCCAGGTGCCCCTGATCACCATTTTGACTGGTAAGCTCTTAATGAGGATGTAAGTGATCAGCTAATAATGCAAAGCAAGAGTTTGGGAGCGCCACCAAGAAGGAAGCAGAGGCAGTTAATTTGCTCATGTCCACAGACTGGAAATGGTCCACTATCATCGTGCCGTATGTGTAGACAGAGGACACAGGGATGATCCCATCCTGCAGTCTCAAAGGCCTACGATCTGCAGAGGACTGAAGTCCTAAAAACGGCTGTGGTTCTGCTTATTTACATATGGTTCAAACTAAACTCAAGACTTCACTTCAAAACAGAATATATATAGTATGCTGAAGTAAAAAGAGTCTCTTGGTAGATTTCCCAACTGTAAAATTCTTCATTAATTCTTCAAAGCTAAACCTTTCTCTCTTTAGGAGAGCACTACTTTGCCGGTGCTTATAACTGCCCACTGGGTAAGCTGTCTGCACACAGCCTAAAACCACCAGCTTGTACCATGTGCCTTTCCACTCCTCTCTGCTTCTCATGGCCTTATGTCATCCTTCCAGGGGAGAGTCTCCCTGATTCTCCAGGCTTATCTGGCCATTCTTCTCATTGGCTTTCTCAAACCCCGGGTTAATTCTCCATTCTCACCTTTTCATGTTTGCTCATAACAGAACCCCCATCTGTAATGCTCTCCTCCAATTTTTGCTGCACCAAGCTTTTACCCACCCCTTCATGTCCGTGCACCTCCTCTAAAATACCCCTGTCTGCTTGTCATTAGCTGCAGAATCACTTGGTATGCATTTACTCTCTGCCAAGGACCCAACTGGGTACAGTGGATACAACAGTGAAGACAAAGCAGGTCCCTACCTCCAGGAGCTTAGTGTCCAGTGAGGGAGATAAGAATAAAAAAGGGAAGTTGACAGGGGCACCTGGGTGGCTCAGTCAGTTAAGCATCCGACTGCGGCTCAGGTCACGATCTCGAGGTTCGAGCCCTGCATCAGGCTCTGTGCTGACGGCTCAGAGCCTGGAGCCTGCTTTGGATTGTGTCTCCCTCTCTCTCTGCCCCTTCCCCACTCACGCTCTCTCTCTCTCTCTCTCTCAAAAATAAATAAACGTTAAAAAAATTTTTTTTAAAAAGTCGACAAATAATTCAAATTGTGATAGGTACTATATTAGTTTCCTATGGCTACTGTAACAGGTTACCACAACTTGGTGGCTTAAAACAACAGAAATCCATTTTCTTACAGCTCTGGAGGCTACAAGTCTGAAACTAGTGACATTGGCCAAAGTCAAGGTGCCCACAGATCTCTACTCCTTCCAGAGGCTCTAGAGGAGAACTTTTTCTTTGCCTTTCTAGGCAAAGCTGTATCCACAGCTGTATTTGTTGTCGTCGTTGTTGTTATTTTTGCATTCCTTGGCTCAAGGGTCCCCTTCCTCCAACTTCAAAGCCAGAGAACACAGGATCTTCTCTCCCTGAATGCATTCCCCTGCTTCTGTGTGAAGTTTCTCTCTGCCTCCCTCTTATAAAGGTAAGAGGGATTGTGATTATACGGAGGGTCCACCAGGATAATCTAGGACTACCTCACAGCATGATCCTTAATTGCTTATTCTGTGATTACAGATTCAAAGACCCCTTTTTTCACAGAAGATAATGTTCACAGGTTCCAGGACTTAAGACCTGGCTCTACCTGGAGGCCATTACTCAGGTTATCACAGAGCCTCTGCAGAAAACAAGCAGGATGGGAAGACAGGGCACTGCCTCTAAATGAGGTGGTCAGCGAAGGTGAATGCCATGAGGGAACTTTAAGTCAAGAATTAAAGAATGAGAACAAGTCTTGGTCTTTGATTTTTCATCAGTGTCCATCTCAAAATATAAATGTGCATTTAAAAAGTTCATCAGAATTCTATGTAAATAATTTATAATAATGGTGAGCCGCAGAACTGTGTCATTTCCATCTCAGGAGAATCTAGCTTATTACCCTTTGAAATGGTCAGGTGGACCAAATGACAATATGTGCATATGCAGATTTGTTTTTTGTATGCTTCTGAAGCTAATTGCTGGTTGATGCTTTGGCTAAAAACCCTGATTCTCTATTTATGTATGCCTCACTTCAAAACAAGTTTGAAGAATTAAATAACAATTTTGACAATGATAAAAGCCTTGATAAGGATATAGACCATTGGTCAATTCACTAAACATTCAGAGTAGCCATTCAACTGTCAGGAAAATCCACTTCTATTCATTTGTTCCAAATTATTGGATATTAGCCAATTGAGCCTTGAAATCTATAATTTAAAGAATTGTTAAGGGTTTGTGGTTATTTTGCAAATGTCAAAGATGTGTTTTACTAGTAAAAAATAGAAGATTGGTAAGAACTGTTGTTTCTTTTCTTTTTTAATAATAGATGCTTCTCTTTAAATATTAAATGCTTTTCTTGTCTTAGCAAAAGTAACAGCTATTGAAGAAGATGTTTGGAGTGCTGATAATGTTCTCTTTCTTGATCTAGACTCAAGTTACATGACCATGTTCACTTTGTTAAAATTCATCAAGCTGTACTGATAACATACGTACATATGCATGTATGATATTTATTAAAATTAAAAGATAGCAATTCATTTATTGCTGGAAAAATCAGAAAATGCAGTAAAGCAACAAGAAGTACATAAAAACCACCATTATTTCCTGAAAATTTTAGTTGGAACATTTCAATTCACCCATTTTTATCCATCCATTTATCTGTCTCTATGTGACAGACTGAAGATGGCCACAAACCCATCACTAGATGGAATCTCTTTCCTTTCTCCAGGCTGGCCCTGCGACTAGTTTTGACTACCAGCATGCAGCAGACATGACGCTTTAGAACTTTGAAGGTTGGGTTTTAGAGGTTCGCCACTTCTGCTTTTGTATACTTGGAACACTCCCTCCTGGGATCCTGCAAGCAGTCCAAATCATACGGAGAAGGCACCCAGGGAACCAGCGTGCTCCAGCTGACAATCCCAGCTGAGGTGCCGGCTGACAACCAGGACCGACTCCCTGCCGTATGTGTGCGCCATCTTGAATGGGGTAACTCAGTCAAGTCCCCAGATGACTGCTGCCCCAGCTGCTAGCACATGGGGCACAAGTACTTTCTAGCTAAATCCAGTCAGCACACAGAATGGTGAGAGATAATAGAATGGTTGTTTTAAACCACTACCCCAATTAAAAATCATTCAACAGGTATAGAAATTACTGAGCAATAAATAGCTGAAATTCTCTACTTGTACCTTGTTCTATTTACAAATTTATCATTTAATTTACCTACAAACTGTCTTGGTCAGCATGGTGTATTATCACTACAGTTTTGGGCTGGCCATGAGATGGGAGAAAACTGGGCTGGGCGTCAGCAAGTGGGATGGACCATCGCTACTAGCTTGTGGAGTGAAGGAAGCAGAAGTAAAAGCCACAGAGCAGGGCCATCCTGGGAAATCTGACTGGAGAGGAAGACAGAATGTGAGCCCAACACAGCCATGCCCAGTCTGGTTCAGCCTGAGAATGGGGAATTGGTAAACTGAAGCTGGAAGGAAAAGTAAACAGTTCAGGTGCAGGGTAAAACATGCCTCCACGTCCCCACACTCATGAGAGGGAAAGAGCTTGGTGTCCAAGGGACACAGAGGAGGAGGGGCATAGCAGTTAGGCTGGGTGGGGTCTCCCAGTACTGCACTCTCACTTGGGGAATGATCTGAAATCTTGGTGAAGAATGGGGCCAGCTCCTGCTATCATCATTAGAGTGGTCTCAGGTGGGAGGGGGTAGCCAGCATGGAGGGGGTGCATTACATACCCAATGGTGAACTTAAATGTTAGAATTTAGATTTCACTAGTCAAATGAGGATGAAAATATCTGATATTCTAAGACATCTTGCTTGGATGAGACAATCTTAAATAACCTTAAAAAACAAAACAAAACAAAACCCAACCCGTGTCAATTATAAGTGTGTTACCAACAATACCTCACAGACATCCTTAAGTCATGCTGAGGATGACGCCATCTCCAACCTCATCACAGTCCTCATGTTAAAAAGCAAAGACCCCTCATTCTAAAGCCCTTTACAAAACAAAAAGTACAAAGTAATGTGTACCACAAACAACTTTATCCATTTCCTGTGTCTCCCCCCCATCCACAACTCTTATTGTGAGCCCTGCCTGGGGTTGCAGCGGGTGGTCAGGATCATCAGCTATGCACATAACTGGTTAAGAAATCACAGTGTTGTTATGTTTTGAAGCTGCCACAGCAAAACAGCCTCCTCAAAATGAACTGCTTTGGTCACATGTTAATGGCACAGAGAAGCTCTGCCTAATCATTTTGATCTGTCTACAAGATGTGCCTGCCAGCCTACACGTGTTTTCCACTTGGTTCAATCATCCCAGGCTTGGCAGTACGAGCCCTCAGACAGTCACAAGCATATGGCTGTCTCGAGTAATAAAGGTGATAGCCAGATAAGGCTCCCAGAATCTGGGGACTACTTTCTTTCCACTGGGTCTTTAGGCTTGAGGCACAAAAAGACTTCATTAAATTCCATTTAGTGTGCTTTCACCAAAAGCAGTAAAGCAGATTTTTTGGTTGGTTGTTCATTTTGTCTGTTTTAGGAAGAAGCGTCCTAAAGCAGAGGCTTTTGTATTTTTTAATCTGCGACTCACAGTAATGAAGACCTTTTAAACCACAAGCCGGTTCGCCCATAGGCGTGCATGTGTGTGTGAAAATGGAAATGGCCGTTTTCACAAAACAGTATTTCTACTGATGGTGAATTTGATATGTGAGTCTGACCAGACTCTGGTGACAGTTGTTTGATCCAAACAGTCTAGGTGTTGCCATGAAAGTATTTTATTTAATGTGATTAACCTTTAAATCAGTACACTTTGAGTAACGGAGATTAGCCTCCATAATGTGGGTGGGGCTAATTCAATCAGCTGAAGACCTAAAAAAGAAAAGATGAGGTCCCACAAAGAGGAAAGATTCTGTCTTTAGGTTGCCTTTGGACTCAAGAATGCAGCTATAACTCAGGCTGTTGAGCTTCCAACTTTGGCTCAGGTCATGATGTCACGGTTCGTGAGCTGGAGCCCCACGTCAGGCTCTGTGCTGACAGCTCGGAGCCTGGAGCCTGCTTCAGATTCTGTGTCTCCCTCTCCCTGCCCCTCCTCCACTCGTGCTCTATCTCTCTCTCAAAAATAAATAAACATGAAAAATAATAATAATAAGGGGCGCCTGGATGGCTCAGTAGGTTGAGTGTCCAACTTCGGCTCAGGTCATGATCTCGCGGTTTGTGAGTTCGAGTCCCGCGTTGGGCTCTGTGCTGATGGCTCAGAGCCTGGAGCCTGCTTCAGATTCTGTGTTTCACTCTCTCTCTGCCCCTCCCCTGCTCAGGCTCTGTCTCTCTCTGTCTCAAAAATAAATAAAACACTTAAAAAAAATAAAATAATAATAATAATAAAAAAAAGAACGCAGCTGTAAAATCCTGCCAGCTTGCCAGCCTGCCATGAAGATTTTGGTCTCTCTCATTCTCTCTCTCTCTCTCTCTCTCTCTGTATGTGTATATATATCCTATTAATTGTTTCTCTGGAGAATCGTCATACACTATGTAAAACACATGATATTTTTTATTTATTTTTTTTAATGTTTATTTTTGAGAGAGAGGGCACGAAAAGGGGAGGGGCAGAGAGAGAGGGGGACAGAGGGTCCGAAATAGGCTCTGCGCTGACAACAGCGAGCTTCATGTGGGACTTGAACTCATGAACCAAACTCAGGGGCTCAACCGACTGAGCCACCCAGGCACCCCAAACACATGATATTTTCTATTTCATTCTAATTAATTGAAAGAAAAATGTTGTTTGCAATCCACTCTAATAAGTTATGGCTTTTAAAAACCAGCTTTATTATCATGTGATTTACATACCACAACCTTTATCCATTTGAAGTGTATAATTCAACGATTCTCATTGTATGTATAGCCTTGTGCAGCCATCACCTTAATCTAATTTTAGAATATTTCTATTATCCTCAAAAGAAGCCTTAGCATAGTCATTCTCTAGTTATCACTTGTTTTCTGAAAAGCACTGTTCTAAAGCAGTGTTTCTCGAAGTGTGATTCAAAACCAGCACCATTAGAGTTGTCTGTGAACTTGTTAAAAATGTAAATTCTTGGACCCTCAACCCGGACCTCCTGAATCAGAAACCTCGGGGTAGAGCCCAGCCATGTAGGTGGTGATTCAAGAAACATTCTGGGTGATTCTAGCACGTGGGAAAGTTTAAGAACCACTGTCCTCTAGAACATGACCTGAGAGGAGGAGGCTTTGTGCCCATGTGCTCTGTGCTCCCAGAAGACAAGGGGCATCTGCTGAGCGCCATGTTGCCCTGAGGTCCTATGGGATTCAAGTTTCATTCAGAAATCACCTTGACATGTTTAGACCTAAGATTCAGTTTGGTGATTAATTCACTAATCCCTTGGAGGAAGGGCTTGTCCTAACAGAATTAGGAAATGGTTGCTTGAAGTTCCTATTTCCCCGGTGGCGGGTTTTGACCATGGATGCTGAAGAAGAAGTGTTCCCACCCTTCTCCACAGGGACTAAGAGCATCGTCAGGCTAGGGTTTTGGGGGAAAGGAATCCTGCTCCTCCTGGAGGTTCTGTATCCAACAGTCTGCAAGGGGCAGGTTGCTTTGGTCCAGACACTCTGCGAAAAAGGAAAAATGACGCGTATGGGCCTGAATAAAGAGGGGAGTAGAAGATGAGGATGCAGAGGCCTCATGGAACCCAAAGACCATGAGGAAAGCTGAGCACAGACCAAAGACCATGAGGAAAATTTCCCCTTCTGAAAAGGGGAAAACCAGCAGATGTGCTCTCCCATCTTTGCATTTATCTGACTTTGCATATGGCGTCCCTTGCTTTCTCAAGGCTCATGGAGGAGCTCTCAGTATGTGAGTCTCCATCACCTGTCAGTTAGCCTTCCACAGCTACGTGGCCCACTCTCCAGTCTTTCCAAATGTCAACTCTTCTTTTCTCATGTGGTCATGTCATAGGCCACTGATTAGCCTACAGATCGTGAGCTTACAGCTTTTGTGTCTTATATTCATACACTCTACAATTCCACAAACAGAGGCATCGGATCTGAAGACTGAACAACAGTAACTATTTCGGGGTAAGACACCTAGAAATCAGGATTCAAAGGCAGGCGCTTGTTTCCAGTAAGGTGTGCTTCTTTATTCAAGCCATCACTATCCCAGAGACTATGAATACACATACTATGCATGCCGTAAGTTGTTCTTCAAGGAGTGAAAGTGCTTGAAACCTCACAAGGAGTGACATCTTGAATCCCAAAGATGAGGTCCATACTGCATTGTCATCTCTACTTTCCCATTAACAAGGATGTAATCTTGGATTCGTACAGAATACTCCTGAACCAACATTCCTCATATTTGAGAAGTATAGAGTGGGCGATGTATAAAATTCCTTCCACCTCTATATTCACTAGACTCATCGGTGTTGACTCAGCAGTTCCTTGTCTCTAAACCTTGGCGGAGCAGCAAGAGGTTGAGTCCTCCGCACTGGACAAATGCACACGGCCTCCATCTGCTTTCAGGAGTCAGTGTGCTCCCCACCCTTCATAACTTGCTCTGTAAGGAGATTTCACTCACTCCATCTTCCATGAAGAAGTACTTGCAGGAAGTAGACAAACTTGCAGGAAGTAGGCACAAGACTAATAGGTGGGACTATGTAGTTCCCAGCGACCCTTACGATGTCTGATTATGCTTCTTCAGAACTTTCACTTCAGATAAGAGTAATGTACGTTCACAAGACAATCTGTGACATGTAACCTTGGTTAGTGCTTGTTGTGTGTTCAACTCCTTTTCTATCCAGTGCTTTTTAGGGGTCCCTGCTTAGAGGATGCCCTGTAGATGTTTACTTAAGGTGATGAAGACGGCATCATGTTTCAAAACTGAATTATAAAAGGGACCCTTCTAAAAAGATTCTTATTTGTTAAGCAAAGTCCAGATGAGAAAAAACCTGGTACCGCTCTAATGTGAGGCTGCATGGACTGTGTATGGAATTACGCTGTACAAGGGTGAATTTAACCCATGTGATACAAGCCTTAAGGACTCTTTGAGACAATTAGAAAAAGGCGCCCTCTTCTGGGCAAAGTAGCCCTGCAGGCAGACTGCCTCTAAAAAAAGCCCTTTCCTTTGGTGGGGTCAGGCTCCTGCCACCATCCGTAACAGGAGGCTTGGCAAATAGAATGTCAGTTGGATTTTCCCCCTAATAGCCCCCACTTCTGGGCATCTTTGCAGAGTGTACAAACTGTACAACCTTACACAGCAGTTCTTAGTGAATACCAGTTGCATAAATACAAACAGAGCAGACCAAGGCTTTGCAGTGTGCTTTTTATGCGCTTTAAGGCAATAACTACTACTTTAAAAGTTTACACTGAGACATACATATTTCCGTCTAAAACATTACATTGCTTTTTTATTTTTCCTGGTTGCTTTTTAGTTAAAGAGAAGACCAGATTTGGGTCTTCAACAAGAAATAGACAATAAGATGTTTGTGACTAGGTCTGGTAACCCAAAGTGGCTAAACTTCCACCTGCCAGTACAATTGAAGGTCTCTGGCCATTCAGGTAAAATTTTCAATAAGTTGTCTTTTTTTTTTTAAGTTTATTTATTGTTTATTATTTTGAGAGAGAGAATCTGAAGTAGGTTTGGTGTTGTCATTGCAAAGCCTGAGGCGAGGTTCAAACCCACAAACTGGGAGACCATGACCTAAGTGGAAATGCTTATTCCACTGAACCACCCAGACACCCCTCCATGAGTTGTCTTTAAAAGAAAATTGATCAAATTGAGTATTTTCTGTATGTCGTAAAGTCAGGTGGTGGCAAGAAGTCAACATGACAATGCACAAGAAAGTGCTTTTAAATTCTGGAGACTCCCATAAATGCCAGTCACTTTAATGGGCTAGTTAGCCAGGGCCAAGCTTAACAAGAAGCCAACAGCAGCATTCCTGTTTCAATTAGGGAAAATGGAAGAATGCTTTCTATTCTCCCTATTATGTAACACTGGTACAAAAGTACTATCAGTCTAGGAAAAGGAATAAAATAGGGACATAAAAAAATTGGAGGACAGAGGTGAAAGTATCATGTTTTAGGGCTGAGATGATTGCATATCAGAAAAACCCAAGGCTGGCAACTGGAAAAATGATATAAACAACAGAAGAATTCAACAAGTTGGCTAGGAACAAAATTAACATGTGGAAATCATGGCCTTCATATATGCAAAGTTAGTGAAAGTTAAAATTAAAAAAAGATCCTGTGTATAACAGCTAAAGGTAAATAAGAAATAAAAAGAAGTACAAAATCACATAAAGAACATTTTAAAAACCTAATGGAAGGCCACAAAGAAAATCTAAACAAATATCCAGTTCTTGGAAGGGAATATTCATTGTCATAAAGATGTCACTCCTCCCCAAATTCATCTATAAACTTAAAGGCACTGATATCTTGAAAATCCTTGTGTTCCAAACACCTAAACATGTTGGGCAAAATCTGACATGAACGAATACGTGAAAGCCTCAGGGGCAAATATAAAAGAGGGAAGTGATGTGGAGCAATGAGCTGGTGCTATGGACAAGCTGGAATAGAAAGGCTGGGAAAGAATGAAGGAGAGGTAGTTGGTCTCCATAACCCAAAACAGGTTTTGTAGCTCCTTGGGATCAGCTACCTTGCAACTCCACGGGTGGCCTTGTCTACAAGGTGAGAGGTTGTAATTGATGCCTATGCATAAATCTGAACCTGTTAAGGGCTTCACAGCTAGTGAAAGAGTAGACAGAAAAAAACTATCTTCACAGCATCCTATCATTTGAATATGATAAAAGTTCTCCTCTGATTATTTAAACCATAGCCTGAGGACTCATGAGAGTCTGGAGTTGATTTTTCTATAGCCTACATGATCCAGGAAACCCCAAGCAGGGTTAATTACCAAAAACATTGGCCAGAGCCTTTGAAACTCTGGAAGCACCTGGCAGATCATTCCGGATAAAGCTGCTCTGTAGGGACACACCTTTAACCCCCACAGGTGGTATTCCCACAGTTAAACACCCAACAGAGATGAGCTCACAGTCCAAAATTTCAAAGCACATGTGATGAAACTCCATGAGAAAGAGTTAACAGACACATCAGTTTGGGTTCTTAGACCATTAACGTAAGTTATCGGCTAAATTGTGTCTCCGCTCACCCCAAGTGTATACGTTGAGGTCTCACCTTCTACGTATCTAAGAATGTGATTGTATTTGGAGACAGGAGTTCTTTAAAGACCCAATTAACTTACAGTGAGGTCATTAGGGTGGGGCTAAATCCAACAGGACTGTCATCTTTATGAGAAGAGTAGATTAGGAGACAGACACATACAGGGAGAAGAACATGTGAAGACACTGGGAGAAGACCAGTGTCCATCCACAAGCCAAAGAGAGGTCTCAGAAGAAACTTACACTACTGACACCTATCTCAAACTTCTCACCTCCAGAAGCGTAAGAGAATAAGCTTCTGTTGTTTAAGCTACTTAGGTTGTGGTATGTTGTTTTGGCAGCCCCGGTAAACAAATACAATGCACTATAATACAAGAAAGGACAGACATGTAACAGAAGTCTGTCTAAAGTATTAGAGGCCATACACATAGAATAAGACAAGGACTCTTACTGAAAAACCAAACACTAAAGGAGTGCTTCATGAAAAAATAAGCTGAATCCCCAAGGAAGAAGTGGGAGTAAAGAATAATGGAGAGCAAAGAAACCAGTCAACTTACGGGCAGACCCAAGCAGGTTACCATTGCTGGATGACAAAAGTAATGACTGGTCTGGGGAGTGTAAAATGAAGTGGTACATAAGACTGAACAAAATAACATGGAAGACAGGAGTGGACCAAAAGCTTCCTAAGATCCTTGTATTTGATGGGAATGGGTTACAGACATTAACGTTGTTTGGATTTTAAGCCATGTATGTGCATCAAAAATTAAAGGGTTAACTGTGAAACGAACAAAGACTGTATAATTTCCAAAATAAGTAGAAAGGAAAAATAAGAAGCAAAATAAAATAAACAACATAAAACACGAAACGAAATAAAAACAAAAACAAAACAGACACAAGAACCAAATAAAAATAAGAAGCAGTCAAGAAAAGAACAAACAAAAAGCAAAGATCCTAACATAGGAAGAACTCAGTGTAAAACTGCCTGCTTCTTTCTTGAGCAGCCATGCTTCATGTTCCTTAAACTGAGGGAAACGATGGGGCAGCCCAGGCATACAGCCCTGTGCTAAAGCATTTCTCTCCCCAAAGTCCTGTGGGGTCACCAAGGGACCACCTGCCAGCTATCATCCCGCCACCTGTATCATCAGGCTGGAGCAGGATGCCCTGAGCCATCAGAAGACACTGCTGCTGCTTAGGTTTGCAAGTCCAACCCAGCCTGCCTCCCATCGTCATGGGAACCACTCTTGCAAAGTCCATAATCACATTGAAAAATGAATGGAGAGGCGCCTGGGTGGCTCAGTCGCTTAAATGTCTGACTCTTGATTTTGGCTCAGGTCATGATCTCACATTTGTGAGCTCCACGCTCAGCACAGAGCCTGCTTAAGATTCTCTCTCCCTTTCTCTCTTCCTCCGCCCCACTCTCTCTCTAAAATAAAAAATACAAAAAAAGAAAACTGAATGGAAAATAGTGTTCACAATGAGCACACATCGATTTTTAAAAAGATTTTTTTTTTTTTTTTAAATCACCAACATGAATAAAAAACAAACCAGATCAGGGGCACCTGGGTAGCTCAGTCAGTTGAGTGACCGACTTCAGTGCAGGTCATGATCACGTGGTTTGTGAGTTTAAGCCCTGCAAGGGGCTCTGTACTGACAGCTCAGAGCCTGCAGCCTGCTTCAGATTCTGGGTCTCCCTTTCTCTCTGCCCCTTCCCCACTCACATTCTGCCCCTCTCTCTCCATTTCTCTCTCTCTTAAAAATAAACATTAAAAAATTAAAAAAAACCCAGATCAATCCTCTCTTTTACTCTTCCTCCTCTTCTGCTTGGGAGGGAGGAAAGGGAGATGTGTCTCAATTTATGTCATATTCCATGTCTGTATACATGGATATTCCAGTACTTCTGGGTCACTGTTCTGCCTGATGGTCCTCAAGCTTTGTAGAAAATACTTGAAAAACTGGCTCCGTACTCCCTGGAATCATAGCACACATCTGCTGCCTCATGAGAAAGTAAGCATCCCTAAAGGTACCAGAAGTGAGACTTAATTCATATTTTCCCCCCAAATCTTTTCTTTTGTAATACTCCATGAGGCCGGACCAATGTGCTTAACCACCTGATCTCACCTGTAACTAACTAATCACAGAAAGACTTATACAGTTATTTAATCGAACAGGATTGTGTTTTGCCTTGCACATGTTCTCTGCGGATCACTACTTGATTTTGAAACTTCTCATTTTGTTGTTTCCTTCCTTAATCAACTTATAAATCAGCTACTTGAGGACAAGGACTATGTTTTACATTTACAGCCCACTAACACCCTTGAGCAAGACTGTTCCTATAGCAAGCAATCACAGAAAATTTGCTGAATTTTCCTCATAATGCTAAACAGAGCACTCATGAAATTAATGCCAGTTGTTATCAGTTCATCTACCACTAAGCTTGGAATCAATTACATCTTTCTTCATGGTCACTTTTAGCCACTGACTGGCCAGTTAACAAAGAGTGGAAAAAAGAGGGAAACAGCAAAATCAAAAGTTATCAAATAACAATTAGAAGCTCCAGGGGGAAAAAAGTCGACAAAGAAACTAGAACCATTATTTTAAACTATTTTTGAATATTTGCAGAGGGTTTTTTTTTTTTTAACGTCCCCTATGACAATCTGAGAAGAAAATTAAATCAGAAAAGAAAAATCACCTCGGAGACACGAAGTGATGGGAAACCAACTATGGCAGATATGTGATATGTGGCAATGTTCCTTCAGGTTTGCTGGAAAGCACCTAGGACTGCTTTCTCTTCTGTTTATTAGTGGGGTTGGTTGGTTTTTACCTAAAGATACCTCCTTCAAGATTAGCCCATATATCTTCTTTATACAGCCTTCCATGAGTCTCTCCAAACAGTGAATGCCTGGCTTTCCATTAGATTTCACCCCTTGCAGCACAGGTCATGGGCGTCTATAGTTGACTGCTAAAATGTAACTGCAGGGCTGGACAGAGCACTGGAATTTATTTTTTGTCTCCACCTGTACAATGTTATTCCTGGGAATAATAACGATAATAATAACAGCAACAGCAACTATCACCATTAATGAGATCTCATTATATCAGATGTTGCTATGGTTTGAATGTTTGTGTCCCCTCAAAATTCATGTGTTGATATCCTAATCCCCAACGTGATGGTATTAGGAGGTGGGGACTTTGGAGGGGAGTACGCCATGAGAGCAGAGGCCTTAGGAGTGAGATTAGCCCTCTTATAAGAGATCCCACAGATCGCTCTCCCCTTCCCCGATGTGGGATACAAGGAGGCGTTTGCCACCCAGAAGAGAGCCCTCACCCTACCAACCTGGAACCCTGATCTTGGACGCCCAGCCTCCAGAGCTATGAGAGATGTGTTTCTGTTGTTTATAAGCCACCCCGTCTGTGTTATTTTAGCAGAGCAGCCCAAAAGGACGAAGACGGATGTAATTAGCACTTTGCATACATTATAGCATTTCATCTTCACAAAACCTTTATGAAGCGGTATACCCCTTTTCACTCTTCTTAAAATGGAATTTAGGAACATGAGAGTAGCCTGTCCGGGTCACACAGCTAGTAACTCATAAAACCAGAGTAACTAAGTTCTTCTTTACCACAATATAATATAGAGGTGGTTATCAAGCCTCAGTGCGTGTCAGGGTCTCCGGCGACCGACTGAAAATTCATGTTCTCAGACCCCACCCACGGGCCGATTCTGATTCAGTAGGTTTGGGGTAGGACCGGGAGAGCTACATTTCTACCTCGCACCATTGTCTCTCTGGGCATCGTCTCTGATGGAGCTCCGTACTCCCCCACAGTGCTTCCTCACCAGAGGCTCGATCACTGATGGGGAATGGATGAATGTAACATTTATCGACATTCATACAGATTAAGCATGTGACATTCTTCACGTCTGTCTCTACGCGGGTAAAGATGGAAAATGTCAATGGTGAGACTGATTTAGGAAGCATGATGTTAAACACGTTCACAGGGATTTCTTTATATCAGGGCTTCTCAGAGCCTTTAATATAAGCAAAATATTAATGGTAAAATACAATATTTGCTTCAAAGTCATTTGGTCATGGATTCTATTCCTTCATTTAACTCTTACCTGACCCCCTTTAAACTGCAACAGGGGCGCCTGGGTGGCTCAGTCGGTTAAGCGTCCAACTTCGACTCAGGTCATGATCTCACAGTTCGTGGGTTTGAGCCCTGTGTCAGACTCTGTGCTGAAAGCTCGGAGGCTGGAGCCTGCTTTGGATTCTCTCTCTCTCTCTCTCTCTCTCTCTCTCTCTGTCCTTCCCCTGCTTGTGCTTTCTCTCTCAAAAATAAACATTAAAAAAAATCAACTGTAACAACAGAATTTGGAGAATAGTGTCTTGGAAAATTAATAATAAGAGCTTACATTTATATGGGGCTCTACACTTTATAAAGTTCCTTCACATGCATTATTATCATTACCATTTCCAGGGGTGGATACAGGAGCTCAGAGAGACTAGCAATGGTTCACCTAAGAAGAAAGAGCTCATAAAGCAGAGTGAGCATCCGAACTGGGCCCTTGGGCTCCGTATCCACTGTTTATCCAGGGCACCAGGTGAGTACTTTCCTTTCGCATATAACCTAGTGCTTAGGGGAAGCAATGCAATATAGTGCAAGGCTATTTCTCTCTTCGCCTCAGTTTTCTCATCTGTAAAATGAGGCATTTGGAACAAATTTAAAGAAGTACCTCACCCAAAGTCAAATAGCTATCTTTAGCAGCATGACTTGTACAATCAATTTTCATAACTCCTTAAGGAGTCCAACAGATTTGTCTTGAACTGGGAGCCAGTAACTGTGCCAGGAACTCTGGGTGCAATAAAAGAGGCACGAATCCTTCTCTGACACAATATTATGTCTTCCAAAATGTGCTGGTAGAAAATGTTGTGTGCAACTGCCTTTCGAAAAATTGCTTCCCAGGCCAGACTAGCGTGCCCTTTTGTGCCCTGGCTTTGGCCTGCCAGCTCCTGGGCAAAAAAAGAAAAAAAAAAAAAAAAAAAAAAAGACAACACAGCACTGCCTTGAAATATCACCAGTGTCCTTGTGGTCAGTGCCACATGGCCATGCCTGAAGGTCTTAAATCTACTGTTACTCAACAGCAGAGCTGGAAGTCAGCTTCCCTTTGATAATAAAAGCTATTACCTGACTCTTTAAACAGTTCAACCTTCCTCCCTATTTCACAGTTCATAAGGCACCTCTCAGATGTGGAGGGATTTTTTATTTAAGAGGAGATATAAGATAGCATATTTTTTCCACCTCTTGATTGCTTATTACTTCCCATAAGCTATGAAATGGTGATCCTGCAACACAGCTTTTCTAATTGCTCACGTCTGTTAAGATGCCAGTGCGCCGGGCATCTTGCTGCCCTCCCGACTCCATCTCATTGTGCGTCCGGCTTTAGCACTGCCAGAGCCCGGGTTAATATGTACACCATGCAACTCATTAGCTGTATGTTAGTATCAGAGCCAAGAATCAATGTGATGGATCCAACAATATGTCGGGGCTTGGGTCAGAGTCTCAGCTGAGGACTCATCAAATGCAGAGGTCAGCAGCTTGGCACCGGCTCTACAGCATACACTGAGCGCATTGTGCTCAAAGTAGCCATTGGGGAAGACGACAAATATGAAGCTTCATTAAAAGTCGAGGGGAGGAAAAATCCCTTTGCAGGACCCACGGACCTTCACGGTTATCGATGTGCCTCTCTGCTCACATGAGAAATGTATCGGGTTTATCACACACACACACACACACACACACACACAAAAGTGGCATTATCATATTTCCAAGAATCAAATACCAATTCATTAGGGATCCAAGCAAGGAGCCCCAAGGTCAGGGTTAAAAGATTTAGAACATGTCTTCAAATCCGATGTTATTTTTATACTTTGAATGACATAAACTGGTTTAAGCCTAATGGAGGTAAAATGATCACAGCATGTGTTTCTCCTTTCTGATTTATTTCCTCCCTCACCGCCTCTCTTCCTTCCTTCCTTTTCTTTCTCATTTCTTCTTTCCTTCCTATCAATTTCTTCCTTTAGCTCTTACTAAGGAGCTAATAATAAAGAGCTCTTTAAAAAACTATCTGTTCTTCCCAGAGTGGGGCCTCTCAAATCACCCCCTGTGATGCATCACTTGGCACACAAATACTGCTCCCACACTTCCTATCATCTCCTCTTGGAGGACAACCAACCTTAGTAGGAGTGGAAAAGTTACATTAGGAAGGAAAGGCTTCCTCAGATCTCCATGCCGGTCATGTTTCTAAGTAATGACTTAATAGGACCTTCTGGGTAGGACAGTCATCCTTTTACTAACAGATTCCCTTTTCTTCAAGGGTAGAACACTGAACAGGTACCACCAGCAGCTGGTGATTTGGGAGATGATTACCTGACCCAACAGGAGTGTTTAAGATTAGCTTGAGTTTCACAGGCATGGTTTGGAAAAGAAAAGGAAACAACAGCAACAACAACAACTCCATGTTTAAAATTACAGGGCGTGCAGGGCTCACATTTTCATAAATCCACTTAGAAATGATCACATCCTCACAGGGGGTCAAGGAGTGCCTGGGTGGCTCAGTCGGCTAAGTGTCCGCCTTCAGCTCAGGGCACAATCTCCCTGTTTGGGGGTTTGAGCCCCGCATCAGGCTCTGTGCTGACAGCTCAGAGGATGGAGCCTACTTTAGATTCTGTGTCTCCCTCTCTCTCTGCCCCTCCCCCGCTCGTGCTCTGTCTTTGTCTCTCTCAAAAATAAATAAACATTTTTTAAAAAATTAAAAAGAAAAAAAAGAGAAAGGTCAAACTAATCATTCCAACACTGAGAATCCGTTTTCTTGTCAACATAATTCAGAGAGATTTTATTCTCAGTGATCACACCAATGTTTGGCAGAATCCCAATAAGCACGTCGAACCATGACGAACATGAGGTATGCACGACATCTTGGATGGTGTCTGTGTCCTGTGAAAGGGGACATGGCTCCTGCAGAGCCAGGCGGCCCACACCTCTAAGCCGGGCACACCTGCAAGCAGGCATGGGCTCACTCATCAAGAGAAAGAACTCACTTGTGCTCTGGTGCTTACATGGTGTAGAATCAGTGAGTTCTCACGAGTGCTGAAGGAAACAAACACAAAGTCACTCCATAAAGCACTAACGCAAACAGTGAATTGCTGTTACGGTCTGGATGTGTGTGTCTCCCCAAAACTCGTATGTTAAAAACTGAACGCCCAAGGTGCCAGTACTGGGAGGTGGGTGCCTTTGGGAAGTGATGAGATCCTGAAGGTGTGAAACCTATGTGAAGGGAACTAGTGTCCTTATAGAAGAGACTCCCCAGAGCTTCTCTCTCCCCTTGCCTCTTCCCCCTGTGAGGATGTGATCAGACGTCTACAGTCTGGAAGACAGCACTTGTCTGACTATGCTGGCTCTCTGACCTTAGACTTCCGGCCTCTGGAACTGTGAGAAATACAGTTATGTTATTGATAAGGTACCCAGTCTATGGTATGGTATTTTGTTATAGCAGCCCAAACAGATCAAGATAATTGTTTCTTATAACTTCTTTTTTTTTTTTTTTAATTTTTTTTTTCAACGTTTTTAATTTATTTTTGGGACAGAGAGAGACAGAGCATGAACGGGGGAGGGGCAGAGAGAGAGGGAGACACAGAATCGGAAACAGGCTCCAGGCTCCGAGCCATCAGCCCAGAGCCTGACGCGGGGCTCGAACTCACGGACCGCGAGATCGTGACCTGGCTGAAGTCGGACCCTTAACCGACTGCGCCACCCAGGCGCCCCATAACTTCTGTAGTTCTAAGAGATCAAGGAAGAAGATCTTTGTGGGAGAAGTGTTCACGTCTAAATCTATTTGGGTACAATACACAAAGCCCTAGACTGTATTTCATAAGGAGCAATATGCTACAGTTCTTTCTTTTTAAAAGAAAGATTGTCGTGAGCTTGCAGATTTACATTACTGGGTGAATATGGAATTAATATGTAAACCCCAAAAGAATTAGTAGCAAGGTAGAACAGAGCACCTGGCTCAGTGGTAGGCACTTACAAATGCTGTTAAATTATTTTCCTGAAGAATTTTATGGCATTTGGCTTCCTCATGCATTTTGGGTGCGGCATCCCTGGTGGTCAGCCTCAGATGGCACAGCAGCATGCCCGACTATATTCGGAGGCTCAAAACTCACCTCCCGGTACCCAGCTCTGGGAGGCAGGAACCATTGTCTAAAGGGGTGGAGGGGGCTGAGCTGAACCAAGCAGAGTGAAAGTGAAAAATACAGACATACATTGCTAAGAAATCATCTTTGAAGGCAATTCCAAGGAAGAATTCTAAAAATGCAATACAGCAGCACAGGAGTGAAAGTACAACTGCCTGAGGGCGTTGCTAAGAAAGGCAGCATCACCTGAATATCTATATCCAGTGCTCCAGCCACGCAAGATTAATGGCTACTCTTAAACGAGGCCACACATTGTGTACCTTGAAGCCTTTTCCCATGCTACTCCTTCTGCCCAGAAAGTCCTCCTCTACCTGATCGTTAAGACTCTGTTTAATACCTTCCTTATGCTCCTAGGCCAAATTAGCACATTCTTTTCTAGGAGCCCTCACAGATTCAACACAGAAATTTAGAATTTGTACATTCGAAATTCTTCGTTTCCATGCCTATCTTTCCCATCTGTCAGTGAGCTCCTTGAGAACTTCTTGGTATTTCCAGCCCAGGGCCTTGCCCATTATAAACAATTATCTAGAATAACTCCTCTAGCCCCTTACATTTACATTACTCATTCCCTTTATGGCACTTATATCCAATTGTTTGTTTTCCTGTGTATTATCCATCTTGTCTGCTGAAATGCAAGCTCCAGAGCAGAAGGAATTTGTCTGACTTGCTCACTGTTCCACTCCCAGTACTTAAACCTGCTTACAGATTGTATGTACTCAACAGTTATTTACTGAATGAATGAATTATAGGTACTAAATAATGTTTATCAAGTAAATGAGCATATAACTAACCCTACATTTGTTTTCAAAAATCACTAAATTATTTATGATTTAAAAGATGTCCAACCTCTAAGAGATGAAGTAAAAACAGATTCCTGTGACAGTTCCATTCTGGACTTATAGCTGTTGGATTCTACATCAAATTATCTTCCAACCCAGTTATTATTCACGCCAAAGCCTTAAAGCTTGAAATGGAAGAAAAACAACATGCCAAAGGGCCCAATGGTGGAAAACCAAAGGCCAGAAGAAGTTGGCTCCTCCAGCTCTAAGGTCTGCTTTCTCAGAGTAAGATAAAGGTACAGAGTGAGGTTTCCAGAAACTTGAATGATTAGCAGTTGTTTTTAAAGTCCTCGTTTGCCACCAGAAAAGTTTAAATACAGAGTGGAGGAAACAAGAAAGTACAAATTTATAGATTAGTTTCTGCAAAAGTCATTAAGAACCTAAACTTCCTACAGATACTTGTTCCTTCAACTTCTGATCTCTTCTAAGGAAAAGAAAAAACGGGAATTATGAATACATTATTTTATGCCTTTGCTTGAAATTCATTTTTATACATTCGGTTACAATTGCTTTATTTAATCAAGTTTACATAAACCTTAGAAAGGTGTTTTTATGGAGCTCCTGGGTGGCTTAGTCAGTTAAGCGTCCGACTTCGGCTCAGGTCACATCTCACAGTTTGTGGGTTTGAGCCCCACGTCCGGCTTTGTGTTGACAGTTCAGAGCCTGGAGCCTGCTTTGGATTCTATGTCTCCCTCTGTCTCTGCCACTCCCCAGCTCATGCTCTATCTCTGTCTCTCAACAATAAATAAACATTTAAAAAAATTAAAAAAAAAAAAAAAAAGAAAGGTGTTTTTGTAACTTATAGTTGGTTAAATATGGAATTACCTCTATAAGCTTGATAATAGGGTCTTAATTAAAATTATACTTACATATGAATTCTACATTCTATTTACAGGGAAACTGAGATTGATTTACAATCAATCAATTATACTTATGACATCACATACTAAGCTCCTTTATTTTAGGAGTTTCTTTGTGAAAGTAAGAAATAGGCCAAATACAAATCTTTTCACTTAAAAAAAATGTTTTTTATTATGTTTATTTATTTTGAGAGAGAGTGAGAGACAGAGCGTGAGTGGGGGAAGGGCAGAGAGAGAGGGAGACACAGAATCCCAAGCAGGTTCTAGGGCCACAAGCTGTGAGATGGTGACCTGAGGCTGAAGTCAGAGGCTCACCCAACTGAGCCACACAGGCGCCCCCAAATCGTTTCACTCTTTAGGGACCAACTCCAATCTGACTTTTCCCCTCTAGAAACCACAATTTCTACTGTGCTTTCTCCCTTCCTAATTGTGGCAGCACTATCGCCGGGTATATATTTTCACTCAGGTTTTACTCTACCACATACGGTAGACCTTTGGCCTTCATGGATTTAATACAGTCGTCACTGTGCGTGACCCTGAATGCTGGTGCCTTGCAGTCATTTGTAATTTTGCTAGGGGACCAGTTGTGCAAGCGCGGGCTGACTGCCCTCCACAGGCCTATCAGTCCGTGTGGCCCTCAGTTCCCTCACTTGACGTCATTAACGACACACACCCCATATGCGTACATTCTACTCTTGTTTCTTTTTGGAAAATGGCCTAAAAAGCCAAATGATAGTACCGGTCATGAAAGGGATAGTTTTCTGCCAGAAAACAGAAGTTAGAGATAAATTAAACAACAGAATGCTGATTCAGTAGCTCTGAGCCCCACAGGTGAGTCAGCATTTTGGAGAAACGACCAGTGCAAATCCTTTTTACTGCATTTAATAAAAGAAAATATATGCATACAGTTTGGTAGCATTCACAGGTTTGAGGATTTCTAAAGGCCTCTGTATAAATCCCACTTCAAAACTACTGCTTAGAAGGGAGAGCTACCTTTCCAATAAAATTTGCAAGCCGGAACGCTGACGACCTTCATATACTGCTTTCAACTTACTGGCTGCTATGTGCCAGGCCCTGTGGCAGACACTGACATACGATATTTCATTTAAGTCATATAAATTCTCTTTTGAGGTAAGTATTAATGTCTTTTTTATAGACACAAAAGATCGAAGACTTTTAAAAAGTTGTCTAAAGTCACTCAACCAGTAAGTAACAAAGCAGGGATTAAATCCAGGTAGGTCCCCATCCAAAGCCCTGCTCTCGTTTCTATATCCTGCTGCATCGCAACCCTGCCAGCCTTCCCTGCCTCCTATGCATTCATTCACTTGGTTCTTATTGGATTTATTTTATTCCAGCCTTATTTCTAGGTTCCCCAAACCCACCTTAGCCAAAATGCTTGGTTCTTGAATTCAACAGTTAAGATCTATACAATTACAGCATCCACTGTGTATACACACACACACACACACACACACACACACACACACGGGACTTCTGTGTTCTGAGCACCGACACTATTGACTTCAGGTTGTCTTTGTGCTGCGTGTCTGTGTTGGGAGATTTGGTATACAAAACAAAATGTTCACAATCAAGTTTTTGTGAAACCCAGACATGCCTACATGCTCTGTCTTCACTGATGGAGTCCCCGGACACATTGTTTTCCATTGCCTCTGATAAAGATTGGGTTGATTTGCATTTCTCCCTTCCAAACCCATTACTGCTAATGACCAGAAAGCGGCCCTTAGGTAGAGTTAACTAGGGAAAAGGAGGTATAGGAAGGAGTTTAGGGAATCAGCAACTGACAAGAATCAGACAGAGTATAGTTCACACAAGGTTTAGTCCATCTTTCCACAGAACAGAGAAGGGGTGAGGAATGGTGAGGAGGGGGTAGGAGAGGGAGGCTGGAAAGATAAGTGAACTACACAGCCACATGTTTTGTGAGCCAAAATAAAGTCATTTGACAGACAAGCAAATAATCATTGCTAGTGCTATTCTAGAAGTCTTTCAGGACAAGAGGAAACTGTCAATTCTAATCAGGGCAGGAGAGGCCTTGGCCAACGGGTCATCATGACCAGAAACCAACTCTTGTCTAGTCTTCTCCTCCTTATGATCCCCAAGTTTTCACTCTTTTGTTCTTACTTTCCAAGAGATTTCTTCCACCCTTTGATCTTCCTCTCTAGAAGGTATTCCCAATCTCTTTCCCCACCTCTGATCTCACCAAAGTTCTAGACCAGTAGACCCCCACAATCCCCAATGGCAAAATAGCAATAAAACGATGGTGTATTTGCATAATTCTGAATTGTTTTTACAACACTACACGGATGGTGAGGTGCACGGGATGGAGCAAATTATGCCCTAGACTGAAAATCAGAGAGACATGAATTTTAGTCTCACCCATCAAGCAAACTAGCTGCATGATTACGGCCAAGTCACATACCATTGCCAATTCATATTCTGTTATTTTTTCTGTCCCTCTTAGCACTGTAAGAATCTGATTCTCAGAACCCATGGAATAAGTAAGGCATGCATCCGAGTTGTGTTATTTACCAGGGACAACACAGCAATGAGCTAGCTGAGCCTAGGGTCCTCATTTTCTGACTAATCCAGTGTTCTTTTCACTATGAAGGAAGATAAATTCGTAAAACATAAAGAACAGCCACTCGAAGACCATCACACCTGCATCTCACTCAAAATTGAGAGGCTTGATATGTTGAAGTAAGGAAATCCCTAAGTTACACGGAGCGTATGGCCTGAGAATTCTCCTGTGCAAAGATGATTGTTGAGAACACAGAAATGAGGGTGAGGTGACTGGGTCACTCCTCTCCTCTTCCAACAAAGCCATGTTGAACATACAACGTGAGATCGTACTGCATTCCCATAGAAATCTGTTGCAGTGCCTGCAGGTAGCAGGGACTACACGTTCTGGCTAAGACTCACTCATTCGGCAAACATAGACTGACAACCTGTTATTTTCTGGACCCTGTCTAGGCACTGGAGCAACAAGCCTAAATAAGAAATTGCCTCTTTTCTCTGTAAGGTTGTAACCTGCAGGGCAAAAAACAGATCAAGGACTATTACAGGGTCTCTCCCTGAATCGTGAAAGGGAAATGAGTGAGAATAATTCTGAGTCTCACTTGACCTCTAAGCCTCCACAAAGACCCTCTTTTCATCCTGACTCAGGTCATACGCCGATGTGGATGTTCTTAAATCGGACTCTAGAATTCTAGATCCATCTTTTTCTATTCCTAATTCTAAATAAAATAGGGGCACCTGGGTGGCTCAGTCGGTTAAGCGTCCACCTTTGGCTCAGGTCATGATCTCACAGTTTGTGAGTTCGAGCCCCGCGTTGGGCTCTGTGCTGACAGCTCAGAGCCTGGAGCCTGCTTCACATTCTGTGTCTCCCTCTCTCTCTGCCCCTTCCCTGCTCATGCTGTGTCTCTCTCTGTCTCAAAAATAAATAAACATTAAAAAAAATTAAAATAAAATAAAAGACTTCAAACTTAATCGCTTTGATTTAGCTTATGAAACCTGAACATACCAATTTGAAAGAGTTTCAGGATGAAAAACAAAGCACGTTAATTTGCATTGCTTTGGCAATATTGCAGCCTAGTCCTATTTGAAGTAATAAAAAGCCCAAGCCAAAAATGTAAGGGTGCGAAGTGACTCTGAAAATGATACTGAGAATGTCAAAGCATTAAAAAACAATTCTTCTATGGCGTGAGGAAGAACGTCATGAGTAAATGCCAGGGTGAGTTACTAGAACTTGAATATAGTTGTAAATAAAATTAAACTGCCAGGTGGTGGCTATAATCATCTGTGTGTCGGCTACTATCTGTATCTCTTTGCCACTTGAAGATCCTGTGTACATGGGCTGGACTGTTTTTCCCCCTGCGAACACACAAGTGATTACCGAGGATATGGTTGGTCCTCTGCCAAAATACCCTTTTCTAGGGGAAGCATTCAGCCCTCACCTGATGTGAACAATCCCTGCCCACAGCTTAAACCTTCTCTTCCTCTTAGACAACTGCCCCAGGCAGACGGGAGTGGCCTCTCCTTACCTACAAAGTAGCCCACAGCCAGCGGCTGACTTAAACAGGGGTATAAAACCCCAACTCTTCAGCTTAAGGTGGGCGGAGCAGGGGGGGGGGCAGGGGGTCTGTGCTCTGTGCTGCCCTTCAGGCTCCAGAGCCCCCTGTGGGATCGGGATGAAGCTAAATTCTAGCTGATACCACATCTTTATTTGGCTTCCCTCCCCGCCCCACCCCCCTCGCCTATCTTGTTTCACTCATTGCTTTACAGGTTTCTCCCAAGTGTCCTCCCTCAGTAAATGCCTCCCCAGGGAATCTCCATCTCCGACTTGACTTCTGAAGAGTCCTAAGACACTGATCAATGTATTGTAAGGCCTGAAATTTCATGTGCTGCCTTAGCATCTCTGAGCCTCACAGGGCTCCTGCTCTCATCTGATACGCCCACCACCCAGTTCCCTGTACTCCCCCTCGTCCTTACCCTAATGGGTTTTCCTTCCCTGACAGCCTGCAGAATGATTCAAACAAGCCAATCCCATACTCCCATGGGAAACAGAGCATCTCACCTGCTTCTTACTACAAGGCCTCTCCCACAGTCCCTGCCGCTTCCCTCTGTCCCCGAGGAAAACTATGTGGCCCTGCAGTGCTTGCAGCATCCTCCTGGGCCCTGAGTAAATGAGACTAATGAGCCGCTGCCAGGCTCCTCTGTCCAGTGCCCGTGTCATGGGTTCTGCCATCTCCTACTTGGGGGGGAGAGGGGGTGTCTCTTCCTCACCAAGGAGGTCAACAGGTGATCGGAATAATTAAATAATGGAAATCAATAGTAAAATCAATTTTTTTTTTAACTAAAGAGAGGGAGTTCTGGAAGAGATCTATTTCATAAAGAAAGGGTGATCTGTAACAACCAATAAGATAAAATAAAGTATCAGAGTCTGCTGGCCATATGACCGAGCACAGGGAGCTTTCAATCTTGAGTTCTACACACGTCTCCAAGGATATCAAGTAGGGCTCATATCAATTTGTGGTAATCAGCCTACAAGGACAGAATGTACACGCCCCATGTCTTCTACGTGGGCAGCACTGATGTCTCCACCTTGGTGACAATGACTCCCGTTACTAAATTGCACTGTCAAGTGATGCAGAGAAGTGGGCGTATTTTCATAATTCCGTTATGGCGGCCTCCCTGCTACCCACCCACCCCAGTTTTAGATCCCTGATTTTTGAGAGAATGGAAGATGGGGGACACTTGAATTCCATTCACACTGGCACCTACACTTTAAACACTTGTAGTGCAAGACTAACAGGAAAATAACCAAGCTGTTGCCGGTTTTCCTCGGTCTTGTTCCATCACAGAGGTGATTCACTCAGGAACTGGATGACTGCCTTATAAAGCAGCACAACAGACCCATTAGCACTTAATTGCATTAACAGTCTGTGTTTCCTAGCATAACAAACAGTCTTGATTTAGGGATGATGCAAGTCAGGGGTAGCCTGGACAGTATTTCTATTTCTATTTATCAGATGGGAGTTCCCTCAGGTCAGAGACTATTTTCTCCCTGGAAGAAGTGGTGGGAAATTCCCACGTAGGTGATTTTTAGGCAGATGGTGGAGCTGATATATTTAGAGGCTCCAGAAATATCATTCCCTTAATTACACTGTCAAGATCTTGATTACCGGCAGCCTGTGTTCCTCAGGCCAGGGCTCTTTTACATTTGCATTTGAGATTCCTCTCTTAGATAGCTGGGCAATGCAGCTACAGAATGAAATTCCTTGGTTGCTTATATTCATAGGGAATTTCAGGGGATGAATAAATTGCTATCGTTGGAACTGAAAATTAGTGATGGTCTAGTGAATTATGTGAAAATATATGGAAAAGTATGTTGATAGGTAGAGATAGATAGGACATGGATGGATAGGTAGAGGTGAATATAGAGAGAGGCAGATGGATGGAGAGAGGAGAGAGAGAGAGAAAGAGAGAGAGAGAGATGGATGGATAAGGACGGATAGACAGGCTAGATGAATGGGTGGATAAACAGATATAGGAAGAGATGGATAGACCGAGAGAGACAGACAGTTCTGACTTCACACAGCAGCGCTGAACAATCAAAAGGACTGTGTAAACTGAAACCACACTAAATGATCTCAGTCACTTGGAAAAATCAGGATTGGTCTCTAGATACGCAACATGTTGTATTAAAACATTAAAAACTGTCTTACTCTCGGTTGTGAATATACAGGGAAATGAAAAAAATAGTAAATATAAAACATATTTACTTAGTAATCTATCATTTAAAACATTAGAAAGATCAAGAATGAAAATGTGTTATTTCTTTGTCAAAAACTTGAGAGAAGTGTGAACAGGGCTTCTTGCCTTCTCGTCATGTGACTCGGAATTCGGAGTGAGCATCTTCTCTCTGCCTTGACAAGCCATCCTACTCCTTTCTAAGTCTGGATCAGCCAGCAACATTTTATCCTTTCTACTTTCAGGGATGCGAAATGTCTCTGAAAGTTCCCCTGTTGTGAAGCGTCTCACTTCTTCTGGGGTACATCACTGACTTCTGGCTGCACGTAAGGAGTCTCTTGAATGGTACCAGCATTTACACCCCCATGATCAGCTAGTTCTTCTATAATTCCATTCATGTTTGGGGGGAAGCTCACTTCCAGAATTGTCACTTTTCATTTTACTGCACTTTCACCCTTTCTGGACATCTCCCCCTTTCTCTTATCCATTCTTATAAAATGTCATAGATTTATTACTAGGAGACAAGGCAGAAACATAACTACCCACTTTGCAGTCTATGTGTGAATGAACAGATATGAGGTGACCGATGGCCCACGGATTGTGAGAGAAGGCATGTGATTAGTCACAATCTGCATGTCAGCTATTCACACAGGGATTTTTTTGAATGAAAAGCTGCCAGCAAAGTTTGTACTTTATAAAATTACTTGCAGGTAATATAGCATAGTCCCTGAAATTTGAACTATGCTGTTGAGACTGGGGATACTGACTTGAACCATGATAACTGAAATTCATAGATACTGGAAACACTCAAAGCAAGTGTGTGTGTATCTTAGTCTTCGCCTAACCTGTCCTATCAAATACAATTTCAGCCTTTGTTGGACCTGTTCTCTGGGCTTCTGTAGTACAAAAGAGGAAGAAACAGAAGAAGGGCAGAGGATTATTGTGTGAAATATAAAGGCAGGGACTAGCCAGAGAGGTGTAATTGACTGCATAGTCAAGAATACAGGAAGAACACAGAAGAGAGAATCTCTTCTTCTCAAGGGTTTTCTTCTTTTAGGGTTATGGAAGGAATGAAAGTAGTTCAAGATTAGGATGGAAGTCAACAGGAGAGAAAAGATTTTCGTAAGCGTTGCACCGACCTGTTTTGTGAACGCCCCCTGCTATAGACCGAATGTGTCCTCCAACCCCCACCTCCAAATTCGTATATGTCAAACCCCTCCTAGTGTGACAGTATTTGCAGTGGAGCCTTTGGGAGGTAAGTAGGTCATGAGGGTGGATCCCCCATGACGGGATTAGTGCCCTTATAAGAAGAGAGTTACTTTCTTTCTGCCAAGTGAGGAGACAATGAGAGGGCTGTCTACAAATCAGAAAGAGGGTTTCACCAGTACTCAACTATGCTGGCACCCTGATCTCAGACTTCCAGTCTCCAGAGCTGTGAGAAACAAATTTCTGTTTATAAGCCACCCAGTCTATCGCACTGTTACAGCAGCCTGAACTGATGAAGACACCCTTTATTTTCACAAAGACAAATAAAGGATAGGAGTTCTTTTGATAAGTCTCTTAGTTCTGAAACCTGGCTTTTTGTATGTAATATCACTCTGACACTGGATTCTGGCAGTCTCACGTATATGGACCCATGTTCCCTGGATCCCTTTATTAGCTCAGCTGAGTGGAAAATTCTGGACATTGGAATTAGAAAGAAGGGCCCATGCTCTGTCTCTGCCACTTACGAGATGGGTGAAATTACTCAACTTCTCTAAGCTGGCCTCATAGGATAGGAATTATTTAAGGCACATAGCTTGAGACAGACTAGGCACATAATAAATACTAATTACCAACTTCCTTTCCTTTAGGAACATCCTGGGGAGGCACAGCTATATAAATGTTCCCATTTACAAATCAGAAGTGGAAATGACGAAAGCTGAGAATTGAATTTGCAACTCAGAACTCCCAGCTGGGTTTTTTGTTTGTTTTGTTGTGTTGTGTTGTGTTGTGTTTTTGTGTTTTTAATCTGACAAGAAATGGTGTGCAAACTAAGATGACAAGATAGAGCAAAGGCAACACCTGATGAACCCAGCACAAAACAGAATTCAGCAATTCTGCTATGTTCCCTGTTGATCAGTGTTTTTCTAAGTAGCAGGAGAGTCTGAGCTCAGTTCCTTTTTCTCTTGTCTGAAATCTGACTGATCATTGAAAACAGCTCAGTAACAACTCCAAAAAGATTAAAGAACAATGACTGAAGAGTGTGTTTGGGACATACTGCATTTTACAGTTCAGGGTGAGGATTAGCATTTATAGGCCCTTTTGAGATAGACTGGGGCTTGTAAGGAGTGTAAAGGTTTGAGACTAATAAGAACAAGGGAAAGACCATATTGGTACACCTGACCCATCTCCAGATGCGGGTGCTTATAGGAAAAGCAGCACAGGGCCTGTCACTGTTACTGTCATAGTTCCGAGGACCCTGAAGTGAAGGAGACAAAAAAAAGAAAAAAAAAAAAAAAAAAAAAAGGCCCCAGTTCAAAGACTATTGGCCCAGTGCTGACTTTGACACTGTAGGGAGTCCAGAGAATGGCTAAGTTTAAGGAAAGAATAAAATCAATTGCAATGGATGAGCTGCAGTGGATTCTTTTAAAAATTAAAGTAAAAAATAAGGATGTCATCACCTTGTCCCACTCTCTAATTATTCCTGTGTCTTGATTTAGACTGTGACTTTAGATAAAACACTTTGCATTTTCTGGGTCCCAGATTCCTCATCTGTACAAAGAAGAGGTTGGTTTAGATCAATGTCATAGTTCAGGCTGTTAGAATACCATAGATTGGGTGGCTTAAACAACAAACATTTATTTCTCATGGCTCTGGAGGCTGGAAGTGCAAGATCAGGGTGCCAACATGGGGTTCTCGTTGAGGGCCCTCTTCCTGGCCCTGGAAAGCTACCTTCTTGCCATACCCTCACATGGTAGAGAGAGAGGGCTCTGGTCTCTCTCTTCATCCCCTCAAAAAGCACCAATCCCATCATGGCACTCTATGCTCTAACCTCATCTAAGCCTAATTACCTCCCGAAGGCCCAGCCTCCAACATACGGATTTGGGGGGACATAAACACTCAGTCCCTAGCAATTACTTCTGTGTCCCTGCTCTCTGATATTGTATATGAAGATACATATACAATACTACCCACCAAATCAAAGTCAACTTATCTGCCCAGCTTTCAAGATCTTCCATAATGGGGTGCCATCCAAGGTATCAGATTTGCTTGTCAGCTTCCTCCTGGATGAACCCTCACCTCCCTTTAGACCAGTCTCTGGCGTGTCCTCTCTACAAGTTGCATTAATCCATTACCACTTTTTTTTCCCCATATTCATCCTCTTCTCTTGGAGTGCACTCAACTCTCTCCATTGCCTCAAGAACTAGCCATTTTGTGGGAGTCATTCTTCCAGTGCTCAGACCATATCACAGGGAATGATAATATTAATACAAAGTTTTCCTCCTGTGTAGTACAGAGGAGGTTTTAGGATTAACACAGAGAGGATTTTAAAAGGGAAGCTGCTGGGGTGCTTGGGTGGATGAGTCAATTAAGTATCTGACTTCAGCTCAGGTCTCTGTCTGTCTGTCTCTGTCTCTCAAAAATAAATAAACATAAAAAAAATCTTTTAAAGGGAAGTTGTTGTTGTTCTGTATTATTTTAGTTCAGGTAAATGCAGTTCTAAAAACTTGAAATTAAATTAAAATGTACAAATCTTGTCCCAGAGCTGCCATCATTAATCACAAAATTAAAGATTAACAGTATAGGAAAAGACAAAGGACATCAATTTAAGGTAAAGTACAGCTGAATATATATAGGATCACACTTTATATCTTTACAAATACCAAGTGAATTCTCTGATATTTGTGATAATATAAGAAGGCCACAGTATTAAGGATTTGCCATTCATTGTAACATTTTGCTGAAAACCGTTTGTATGCCTCCACACTAGGATTCAGTATTAAATATTTAATCAGAAAAGATTCCGGCTTGGATTTTTTTTCCCTAGGACTTGATCCATGGTAATCTTTGAAAAGTTTTGAAGCTAAAGGCAATAAAAGACATTCTTGCTTCTGATAATTGTCCATGGTAAGTCATTACTGTTCTTAGGAACACAGCACACAATGCAATTTGAAGAAACATCTGTAATGGTTATCTGAAATTATATGATAAGAACAATACTATTCTGAAAACAAAAAGAGCTTTTTAGGAGCCTTTATTACTGCTCCATGGGAATGCCTAATAATGTGTCTACTGATAATCTGGGATAAGCAGACAACTTTTAAGTGAGAAAATGGAATCTTTGGAAAAACTTTCAACATCACTAATAACGACACAATTATGTTTTCCAACCATCCAAATGGTAGTGAAGTTCGTGTTGAAAGAGATGGAAAAAAGAAGCTCCAAGAGTGGACAGCATCTCAGTTACTTGGAAGGCGGAGAGATGTGTATGCTGGACAGCTCTCTTTGCCCCTCCGGGTCCAGTCTCTACCCTTTTCCACCCTGCTTGTGCCTTGGGAGACAGACCTTGTCGGAGTGCATCAGTGGGGCTCCCTTGCCTCTGGCTTCCAGTCAGCCTCAGCCAATGGGAGACACTGGCAGATCAGCGGGCAGGACTTGTACGGATGTGCTTCCCTCTCAAAGGCCTCAGCTCTTGGTGGTGGCCCTTTTCTAGAGCTGCAAGTCCCGCTAGTTTCAGGTAACCGCTCCTTTTCCTTGTTATTGCAAATTAAGGGATGGTAGTGGCCTCGTGCCATTGGTGCCTCTGGAGTACTTCTCCATCTCTTCTTGGTTTTCCTTGCCTTGGCCACACCTTTCAAATTACTGCTGCCTTAAATCCTTTCCAACCATCACTTTTAGGTTTGCCTTCCACCTCCTGCCAGGACCCTGAAATCTGCAGAATATCTGCCAGTCTACCCAGACCCCTAACAAAGGGAGGACGTCTTTCATCCTCATCTTCTCCTTCTAGAGTGAACGTCTGTTGCTCTGGCTTCTCCACAACCCATTCAAATCCTCCTAGCACAGCAGCCAGACTTTGCATTAGAGAACCGCCTGTCCCCATCTCTCAGTGCACATGACTTGGATGAGGCTGATCTCAGTACAACCCAGGGCTGAACATCTGATCTGAGTCAGGTCAATTCGGCTTAATCTCAGGAATCTCAGTTCCAATCTTCTGTGGGGGGCAAAGAGGTCTTTATTCAGTGAGACAGGTACCTGTAAGGGACATCACAAGCCTCGAACTGTTGGGCCAAGGTCGAGGACTTGCCTAAGTGTAAACCAATGAAGTGGGCAGGGTGCAAAAAGATGGAGAAGCAGGTCTAATATCATTATTTGGATCCCTGGATCCCACCATGCCTGAAGTTGATCCTTGGACACCGTAGTTTTGCAAAAGTGGTAAAAAATAAAAAATAAAAAATAAAAAAAATTAAAAAAAAAGTGGTACACCACTTTTTTGCTCAACTGAGTTGAGCTTTCTGTTGCTTGCTATGGGAAGATTCCCCCACACATTTGGAGAAAGGAAAAAGTAAAGAGTGTTAGAGACTGTGACTTCTAAAACGATGTCATCCAGATTTGCAGTATTGTTTTCACTAAGAACCCCAGCCCATAAGGTTTCCAGAAGCTACCTGTGGGTTTTGTTTATCATGCCCTGGGGGCTACCACCACCTGCATTGCCCCTTTCATCCTCTGGAATCTGTGAGAGATGGGACGACACCAAATCAAACAACCCACTCTGTGTTGAATTTTGTGGCTCAGACTCAGGCATGAACTGGTGCAAACAAAGAACAATGGTGGAAAACAGCCGAATGCTGTGCTCAAGTATTATTTTCAAGTGCTGTTTGACTGGACCTTCTCAGATGACACGGTTCACTGGCAGGAAGGCTGTTTATTGCAACAATCATTATTCCCATTTACCTCCTATGACAATGTGAGTCACTGGGAGGTCAGACTATTCCAAAAGCCCAGTGTTCCCGAGCACTCAAGGTCAAGTTCAAGGGACAGCAATCAGGTATAGGGATAATGGCAAAGGCTCAATCCTTTGAAATGAAGAGAAGGGTTAATTCCCAGGAGATTGTCGCAAAGTGAGTTTTACTATTTTCAACATATCATGTAACTTGGGAAAAGAAATCAGAGTGAACAGTGTTAACATGACCCCAGGTCCTTCCCCCCGTAGCTGTCCTCCCCAAGAGCAAAGGTTAAATCTTCATTCATCCTTATACACTTCCCTCTACTCCTGCCTAGCGCCATGCCTTGCACAACATCGGTGCCCACAAATGATGGCATTTAGGGCCTGCTGACTTAAGAATACAGATAAAATATAAAATAATATGTCAAAAGAGTTGCTGGTAGTTGCTAAGGACTCCTTGCTATTATTAGTAAATGTATCTATCTGTGTTAATAAGCAGGTCATGAAAACACACAGAACCTCCCCCCCCCCTTTTTTTAAATTTTTATTTATTTTTGAGAGACAGAGCACGAGCCAGGGAGGGGCAGAGAGAAAAACGGAGACACAGAATCCGAGGCAGGCTCCAGGCTCCGAGCTGTCAGCACAGAGCCTGACGCGGGGCTCGAACTCACGAGCTGTGAGATCATGACCTGAGTTGAAGTCGGACCCCCAACTGACTGAGCCACCCAGATGCCCCCAGAAACCCCCCTTTTAAAGCAACACTTGCAACTTCCTTACCTCAGAAGGCAAAAGCTCCATTTTGAGTTTATTTTCCCCAACCTTCCTATGTGTGAGAGTCAATACCCATCCGCTCGCTTAACTCATTCATCCATTCAACAATCTGTGGCCACCTGCAATCTGCAATGTATTGGACTATATCTGGGGGAACCAGAGCTGATGAAGACACAGCCCCCATGTGGAACACAAAAGCAAACCTGGTGGAGATGGCCAAGAAACCCAAGCGGCCTGTGAATGAGGGACCCAGCGTGTGGCACGAGGTAACTGACCTCATGGCTGCAACAGGTGCTGGGGAATCGCTGGGGAAAATGACTATTACCAGGGGAGCATTTTCCTTACCTTATCTGCAAGCCAGCCCAGATGCCTGATCTCTCGGCTCCCAGCAATGCCTGTTTTCCCCAGCTGTTCTCTGACCTCAGCAATCACGTGGGTCAGCAGGTCACTAACATTGGAATGGATGGCACTGAACCAGGCCTGGGCAGTGGCTGAGTCCTTGCTCCTTAGAATCACTGTGTGCTTAGCATCTGGAGAGTGAATTTCAAGCTGCCTAGAGAAGCAAAGAGAGAAGGGTTAGAATGTTTCCTGGCAGATCATACTTTGTCAAGTCTGGGCCACAAAAGGTGAATGAATTCTTTACTTTTACTTTTATACTCTGTCAGTTTCACATGGTTTGTCTTAATGCTCCCATCATTCATTCCTTCACTCATTTGTTCAACCACAAACATCTACTGAGTGCCCAGGCATTGTTCTAGAACCTGGGGACATCAACTGAATTAAGGCTATTTAGATTTCCTGTTATTCGGCTGACTGGCTTATCAATAGTATCATATCAAAACTTCCAAACTATGAGCTGATATTAATTTGTTTTACCTCTCAATCCACAGAGGATTGTAATAGTACGCTCACATCCTTGCTGCTCCTGTAGGAAGTATACTGAAATATCTAGCCACACTCTTAATCCTACTGCTCAGTATTAATTGTGAATATTGAAGAATCATAGATGACCAAATTTTGTACTCCTTAGTTAGGAATCCTGTCTGTGGCACATTTGCCTACTACTTACCCTTAGACATGTGTACTGAAGAAGTGAATTGGCCTAGGAAGGGGTAACACTGGGCAGAGAGATGCACTAAGAGTTGTTCTATTTAAAGTCAAACAGGGAAGGAAGGAAGGAAGGAAGGAAGGAAGGAAGGAAGGAAGGAAGGAAGGGAAAGGAAAGGAAAGAAAGAAGGAAGGAAAGAAGGAAGGAAGGAAGGAAGGAAGGAAGGAAGGAAGGAAGGAAGGAGAGAAAGGAAAATCAGAGGAAGGAAGGAAAAGACAGAAGGTAAGGAGAGAAAGCAGAGAGAGGAGAGGAGAGGACAGGACTATTCCATCACCAAAAAGCCCTCCCTCCAGCTATCCCCGGTTGTTATAATGCTCCCCTCTCCACTGCCATCCCAAATTTCTGGCAACCATTAACCTGTCCTTCACACCTATAATCTTTAAGACAGGTAATTTTTATTATAGGGAGAAAAAAAACCCCACATTTATTCATTCATGTATACATGCAAATAAATACTTTTACATTCGTGTTCGTATCAGAAAGATGTAGGGATTGGGAAACTCAAACTGAATAAAAATGACCCATTTATTATTTTGTCCCTTCATTATTATACTACAATTCATTGAATATTTACTATTTTTAATTTTTTTAATTTTTTAAGTGTATTCATTTTGAGAGAGAGAGAGAGAGAGACAGTGTAAGTGGGTGGGGGGGTGGTGCAGAGAGACAGGGAGAAAGAGAGAATCCCAAGCAGGCTCCTCGCTGCCAGTGCAGAGCCTGAGGCGGGGCTCGAACTCGTGAAACTGTGAGATCATGACCTGAGCCCAAACCAAGAGAAGAACATTTAGCCGACTGAGCCACCCAGGCACCCCAAATATTTACTATTTATAAATATATTTCTCCTAATAGTCCCAGGACTGATACTATTAATCCTATGTAACAGAAGAAAAAAAAACTGAAGTTTGTTCAGAGAGAGGAAGAATTTACTCAAGGCCACACAGTGGTTCTAGGATTCAAACCTATGTTGGTTAGGCTCAAAAGCCCATGAATTTAGATACTGCGTTACAGTGTCTCTCCTCAAGACTGGACAACATTCAGTAGGGGAGCATCCTTGTCTTCCACAGCTGTCTCGAGTCTATTCTTATGCTCAATAGTGCCCTTAGTTCCTGAGTTTCAAATTAACAATTTTGCAAATCACCTGAAAATAAGTCCTAATGCAACCTGGACTCCTTTACATTCAAAACCAAACTTTTAGAGAGAGTAGACCTTTTTACTCATAAACTTAGAGAAAAGGAATGATTTCGAAAGTGGCATGTCTCTGGGGGAGTTTTAGCAATAATTAGCTTTTTTTTTTTTTTTTTTTTTTGGTAAAAAATGTGCAAAACAAGACTCTTCACTAAGACTCCAAAGGTTTCCTGTGATAACACAGGGAATTCTTTAGGTGACATTTGTCCTCACTCAGAAGAAAAAAAAAAATCTCCTGCCTCTTGGGCACTTTTCAAAGAAACGGGAGATAAATCTTGCCCAAAGTTCTTACTGTTCAGTATAGTTACATAACCAAATACCAACCAGGGTTCTCAGAAAGCATTAATGAGAGTTCAAGGCACTTTTGCTTGTTTTTTCCTTATTTTAAGGATTTTATTTTTTACTTTATTTTTTTAATTTTACATATAGAGAGAGCGAGTGAGCAAGGGAGGGGAGTAGAGGAAGAGAGAGAATCTTAAGCAGGCTCCACAGTCAGTGAGGAGCCTGATGTCGGGCTTGATCCCACGACCCTGGGATCATGACCTGAATGGAAATCAAGAGTCGGACACTCGACTGACTGCGCTACCCAGGTGCCCCTTAAAGATTTTATTTCTACATAATCTCTACACCCAATGTGGGGCTCAAACCCAAAACCCTGAGATCAAGAGTCGCATGCTCCAGCAACTAAGCCAGCCAGCGTGCCCCTCAATGTGCTTTGCAAATTATTCCAACATGATCTGTTATTCTCGAAATTTAAAACCTGCCAGTATTTCATTTGCAGTATTTCCTTTTGAAGACCCGGATTTGTTTTTAAACAAATGATGGCTTGGGAAGCCGCCACTCCCCAGGTATCACACACACATATACAAATGATGCCAGCGAAAAAGAAAGGAAACCAAGAATATCTTCTTTGTTGGGTTGTCGGCATGCCCCTGGAGGAAAGCTGACTTGTAAACAAAGGTACAGGCTAATGATGCGGAGGCCTGTTTTCCCCAGGCTTTGACAGCATTTATCATCATTAATTTTTAAGTAAACTTTTTAAGTATAATGTAGACAGAAATGTGTACAAATTGCAGTGCACAGCTCAAAAGTACCTTTGTAGAGGGAATGCCTTTGTGTAACCGCCACTCAGATCAAGAAACAGAACATTACAGGTACTCCCTTTCCAATTATTGTCCCCCCCTCCCAATATCACCACTATCCGGATATCTATCACCGTGGATTACTTTTATCTCAGGCAAAACCTAGGAGTTTTTGTTTGTCTTCAATTGTTGTCGTTGCCTGAAGTACAGGGAGGATCTTGGACTATTTCTGGGGCAAAGTAGCAGGTCCTGTGCTTTTCTCGTGGCGGTTCTCAAAGTGCGGCAGACCAGCGGCAGACCAGCAGCAGCAGCAGCAGCAGCAGCAGCAGCAGTGGGGGAACTTACTAGAAAAGCAAATTCTCAGTTCCCACCCTGGAGCCACAGAGTTAGGAATTCTGGGGGTGGGGCTCAGGAATCACCCTCCAGGTATATCTGATGCAATTCAAGTTTGAGGAAGTGCTGCTCTATGGGTTCATAAGAAGCCCTGCGCTTGCTTGGTTGCCAGGGTTCCCAGTGGCTGAGGAGGACACCCCAAAAGGGGATCGAGCTCCTCCAAGCAGCCTCAAAGTCTCAAAGAAAGAACACAGAGGACACCATAGGCCTGTGGCCTTTTACAGTCCAAAAAAAAGGGGGGGGGGGCAGAAAAAACTCTCAATCGAAAATATTCTTCAGACACCCCTGAATAGATTTTGGTTTTTGTTTTGAATCATTTAACTAAATACAGATGCTTGGACCCCATCCCAGACCTAGGAATTTCCAGAGGTTGACGCCTGAGTATATGCTTTAAATGTTCCATAAATTATATGGATTAAGGACCATGGCAGGCCTCTCTCAGCCCAAGTTCAAGCCCTCTGCAGAGCTGAGTGTCATCAGAAGGCAGCACAGCAGAGGGCTCCCGGGCAGTGCATTAACTGTCCACGGCTGTGTCACAACTGCCCCCGTGATTCAGTGGCTGACAACCCCAAACGTTTGTTATTTCAGTTTCTGAGGTGCATGGATTTGAGAGTGGCTTAGTGGGGTGTCTCTGGTTCAAGGGCTCTCGTGTATTTGCAGTCAGGATGTCAGCGGTGGCTTTGGCATCTGAAGGCTTGACTGGGGCTCCACTTTTTGGATGGTGCACTCATCTGGCTGTCTGGCTGTCTGCAGGAGGCCTCAGTTCCTTGCAACATGGGCTTTTGCAGACGCTACTAAGTATCTTCATGACATGGTAGCTGGTTTCCCCCAGACAGCAAGAAGGAACTGCTATTTATTTTACTACCCAGCCTCCATTATTATATGTAGAGCACCAGGTGGAGACCGGGTCGTAAATATATCTATCTATATCTATATCTATATCTATATCTATATCTATATCTATATCTAACTAGCATGAACCTCAAATACATGCCCTTTAGCCTAATTTGTCACTGAAGTTCATTTTGCCAAAATGTGACCCCATGCACTGCATGTTTTAGAGCACAAAGGGACACAGAAAGAAGTTCCATTCCTGGGCTGGCTATGTTCCTTCAGCAGCCCATTTTCCCACCAATTTAAAGTACATGTGCTGGACCATAGCTGTGAAGCACCTAGAGTTTGGGTTCAGGCTGGCTCTAAAATCTGCTGGCTGTGAGGCACTAGGCAAGTTACTTAACTTCCCTAAGCCTCAATTTCCTCATCTGTAAAATGGCTCAATACACTTGCCTCTTAAGGTTATTGGGAAGACCAACTGAGATAACGTGTGCGTGAGATGTCAAAATGCCAAGCTGGTCTGATCAGGTCTAGTTTGCCATGAATAGTCTTCCCAAACGTAGGGGCCCCATGTGGCAGGAAGAGTCTTCCCAGGTGGGCTTTGGTTCAACTCTTTTTCAGAGTACTTGGACTTGGAGGAAAGTCTAGTCCCAGGAAAAATGAAAAAGTCATACAAGGACTATCTCTAACATCCTGGAATGGAAAAAGGATAACTTTGGGAAGAGCGGCATGAGTCTTCTGCGAGATCTTGGATGATTTGGAGCAAACCTGATAATACATCCCCTATTATCCCATCTACCTCTGTTCTACCCAAAACAGCTGCACCAGGCTCATGTTTAAGAGCGTAAGTTGCTAAGATTTGCAGCCATCATTAGAGCTACAAACGTTTGTTGATGCCCCCTGTGTTTTCTCAACTACCTAAACTAACCAGCAACCACGAGGATGAAAGGAGATGGGAAACTGTTTTACCTTTCTGGAATATTTTGCTGACAGCATACCCCAAAAGAACCACTTTCAAATATTTCATAACACCCATTTTTTTTAAAGCAATTTCAACTCCAATAACTACTTCATCAATTTGCAAATGCACAGGAGCTAAATATGAAGACATAAAGTAAAAATAGGGGAAGGAGGGGGTGGGAGAGAAAGAAAAGGAAAATAGGAAAAACTCAAGGGTGGGAAAATTAAGGTGTGCGAAAATGCTACGGTGGCCGGGTAGCTGAAGTCATTAAAGTCAGGGAACCAAATCCACATGACACAATGGAGGTGCAAAAACACGGGGCAGAACAGCGAGACTCGTGTCATGCCACTGATTTAAAAATGATGTATATAAATGTTTGTAAAGGTGGAGACTGTGCTGGGAAATGTATCCAGGTGGGTTCAATGAGCAGGGAAAGTGTGACAAGAGGAAAAGACTGGAAAAGAGATTTCACTGTCTCACTTTCTGTCTTCTGAATTTTGTTCCACGTATCCATTGTGTACTCACTGTGTTGGAATGGCAGCGAAGGGGGAGGGGAGGAAGAGCAGGTAGATTGGCCTGTAGGTTAACACAACCTTGTCTCAAGTCCAAGTTCTGTCATTTATGAACTATACTCTCTTACGACTATCTGTGGTTCCATCTGCCCAATCTCCATTTCCCCTTTCTGGCACCAGGCTTTACATCCCCGTTCTCAGCTTTATTAGTTTGGTGGCTCAATGGTGTGAGGGTTGTAGGTGTGATATAATTTAAGTTATGGAGATTCAGGCCCAGGATTCCTGGAGGAATAACTGTTAAGGAGATGGGTTTTTTTTTTGTTTTTGTTCTTGTTTTTTCTTCATCATATATACAAAGGGATCAAATAACATCATGGATCAGAGGGTCTGCCCGCAAACAAAGCCAACATTGAGGAAAGCAGAGCTGAGAGTCCTGGATCCAGCCATACCTGACACACAGCATATCTTTGTACTTTTCTCCTATGTTCCCCTTTCTGCTTAATTTGAGTTGGGTTGTCAAATACAACTAAAAATCCTGACTCATTCACTGACCACAAACAGATCACATGATTTCAATGAGCCTTGAGTCTCCCCTATAAAATAGGAGTGGTGGTGGTGATAATGAGAATGATGATGAAGTGATAATGATGATTATAATGGAGATACTTATAATAAAACCGTCAGAGGTTACTAGAGCATCAAATGAGATAGTAATTGTGAAAGTGCTCCGTGAACTTGTAAATCCTGATGTTAGCAGTTGTCATTTACGCTTTTGGCATTTTAAGACTCTTTCGTTGGCTCAGAAACTGGGAAAAGGAACTGTATTAGTGAATACAATGCTTGTGAACTATCTGCACATACAGGCACATATAAGCAAGTTCTCTCTTTCCTAGCTGCACCATAAATAAAGAGACAGGCATGTAAATCCTAGTAAATCTCTTGAGTTACAAAATAGACATGGAAACATGTGGTGATTTCTTCATACAAGAATTTCTTAGCACGTGTTGGGGGCCACAGAGGCATGGAGAGGACATGGTCCCTGTCCCCAAGAAGCTCACCATGTATAGTAGGATGAATAATGTTGCTGCAAATTCATTTCTACCCAGACCCTCAGAATGTGACTGATTTAGAAATATAACCTTTGCAGAAGTAATTCATGTAAGGTTGGTGCTGACGTCCTTTTCCCATTAACTACCCACTGAATTAGAGTGGGTCCTAAATCCAAGTGGGTGCCATTGTAAGAGACAGAAAAGACACACAGAGAAGAAGGCAATATGAAGATGGACACAGAGATTGGAGGGATGTATCCACAGCCAAGGAATGCCAAACATCGGCAACTACTGGAAGCTGGGAGAGAGGCGTGGGATGGTTTCTCCCTCAAAGCCTCTGGAGGGAACCAGCCCTGCCAACTCCTTGATTTCACACTTCTGGCCTCCAAAACCGAGAGAGAATAAATTTCTGTCGTTTTAAGTTTTCCAGTTTGTGCCCACTTTGTTACGGCAGTCCTAGAAAACTAACACACCATGTAACTATCTTCTTGCGGGTAGTTGAATGAGAACTGCGTTAATGTGTAAAACACACAGATGCTTAAAGTAATTTGTGAGACGCAGATCGCTTAGAACTATGGCAATCATGCTTCCACTTCAACACATATTGGCATTAAAAAGTCTTCTCTTTGGCAAAAAACAAAAACAAAAAAAACACCCCCTCCAAAAAAAAAAAAACAGACAAAAAAACCTTACCCCCCACCAACATTCAATTCTAGATGCAGGAAGAGAAAGGAATGAGGGGTATATATAAAACGCGCAGAAGCATGCAGGGCCACAGCAGGCCATCGTCAGTAAATCAGAGTGCCTTCTACCTCCCTCCTGGCACTAAAAAAAAGGAAAAAAAAATCTGGACAACCTCCTTGCTAGCTGATGAGTCCTACATTTCTGGAAGCGGGCAAGAGGAGGGAGGGAGGGAGTGAAGGAGCAATAAAGTCAGGATGGCTGATTGGAGCTATTTTCAGCAGCCTGGTCTTTTATAACTCCTATTTTGTTCCCCAGTTGAACTGACCACTGCTTGATGAATTGTGTTTATCTGTAGTTCAGCGATAAAGTTCTCTTTTAATTCCCTGCTGAATAGAAATATTTAGGGCAATGCCACAGCTGTGTTTATTCTCACACTCCACCACAGTTATGTAAATACTGCCTATGGAACTATTTCTGATAAAGGCCCGTCCCAACCCCGAGGAATTACACGCTCGCTCTAGATGTCTGCCAAGATGAGCAGTTTCCATCCAGCTTGGCACAGCCTATGAATGATATCACAGCTTCTCAGAGATCATTTGGCAAACCTCACAATAAAAGAGTAATTTTCTTACCCTCTTACTCTTTCAAAGACTCCCACGGAGACGATTAATATTTCCCAGAGTTCTCTGCTTCCCCTGTTCAGAAACATGAGGCCGACACATAGAACTTGAAGCCTCCTGACACGAACTTAATAAATAAAACTCGCGGCCGGGCAACAAAAGTTTCACGTGACCTTTCCCCTCCAACGTGAGGCTGGAGGAAACACGGATGAAGGTAGCCAGAAGCATAAGGACTGCAGCCTGGCAGCGGCCACTGGGAACTGAGGAGGACTCAAACTACATGGTCATTGTCATTATGGATGCTTCCAGTCCGTGAATCTGGGATTCCCATGGCTGATAAAAAATATTTCCCAACAGACAAATACATGGCACCATTAACAGTGGCTGTCTCTACACGGGTGAACTTTGAGGTGTTCTTCTATCTCCAGTTGTCTTCTTTTCTTTAATGTCTAATATTTTCTTGAAATGCCATCACACAAATACGAGAAGAAAAGTTTCTTGAGGGAAAGGAATGTCTCCACACCTTTTCACTAGGAAAAATATTCCTCTGTGAACAAGAATACACTACAGAAAAACTCAAGATTCTTTTTTAAAATCCTCAAGTTGGTTGGAACTAAAAGACATTCAAAAGAATGATCTGTATTCACAATATTCATAATGAGGAGAGGACCTTGTCCTGTGGGGGTGAAAACTTCACCACCAAACATGTTCCCTTTCCTCATTTCATCCCTCCCATCATCTATGAGGTGCATGGTTTTAGTGTGTTTACCTCACAGAGGAGAAGACGGCACCTCAGAGAGGCTGGTGTGTTGGGCCTTCCAGTTAGTAAGAGGCAAAGCCGGAACTGGATCCCTAGTGCATCTGACTAGAAGGCCTGTCTTCATCGTTCTGTTCCATTGAGTAGGATGTTTATAAAACACGGTTTGTTGCTGAAAAGAGTAGAGAACATTTTTCACCTTGGTTGCTGCTCAACATCTTTCAGATACCCTTGCTGCGTATTTGGAAAGTTTTCTAAATTATGAGTTGAGCTTCCCCATGGTAGAAGCCAGAATTCAAGCCCCAAGTCTTTCTTGCTGCCGGGACTCAGGGCCATGCACTCAAAACGGCCAGGATGCGCCGTGAGAAAGTAGTTGTGTGTGGAATCCATCTTCTGGCAAGGACGGCGGTGGAGGCATCCAGATCTAAATGGCACCAGTGGCAGAGCTTGGCCAGTCCCCAGTCGTCATTGGTGCAAGCTGAGGCAGTTGTGGGAGCTGAGACCTGGTTGTTAAGTGGTGGCAACAGTGGTGTCTTTTCTAGAACAGCCTTCACAATGTGAATGGGTGTGGAGCCTGGCCTGTCTCTCTGAGCTCTTTGTAAAATACGTGAGCCCGCTAATATCCTCAGCTAGAGTTGCTTCTATTGTGCTGAAACTACAATCCCCCGCTAAGCATGTAGATTTAGGAATCTGGTTGCCGCGATGGGAGCTAATGAGATCACCTAAGGGATATGTCAAGTGTGAGCAGTTAATAGAAAAGAAGCCAGAAAAGGTGTTCTGCTGTTTTTCACAATATCCCGTTTCAAAAACAGGTCACGCACGACATAGTATTCTGCTAGGCTCTGAGGGAGCCTGACGATATCTCTCCTATTGGCTGGGTTTCAGCTTTTCAGTAACACATACATTTGCAAAATATGTGAAGAATTTCAGCACTTCAACTTTCCTAGGGGAATGATATTGTTATCAAAGTTTTAGAAGAGGAGTCAGCTAATGTCAAACCAGAGAAAACATTTTGTTTTTTCTGCTACGTACTTCATCTGTACCTCACAGAATACTCTTGTGATTTGACCTTGCTCAACTGATTTTTTTAAAGCCATCTAAATATGCAATGTGCTATGCAGGTCAAATAAATGTACATTTGTCTCTAGATTCTTAATATTATACACTGACAGAATTAACAGTCCATCCCAGAGTCCAGTCCAGAGCACAGTGTTTGGAGTCTGAACATCTATTTTGCTTCTTTTGAATTAGATTATTTTGGACCAGAATTAGCAAATAAAAATATAGGATGTCCAGTTACATTTGAATTTCAAATAAACAACAAAGAGATGTGTGTGTGTGTGTGTGTGTGTGTGTGTGTGTAAAGTACGTCTTGCACAATACCTAGTAGTAGAAATGGTATAAAGAACATGGATTAGAAAATGTACAGAAGAGGTGCCTGGGTGGCTCAGTCGGTTGGGCGTCTGACTTTGGCTCAGGTCATGATCTCACTGCTCATGGGTTCAAGCCCCCCATCCAGTTTGTGCTGACAGCTCAGGGACTGCAGCCTGCTTCAGATTCTGTGTCTCCCTCTCTCACTGCCCCTCCCCCCCACTCTGTCTCTCTCTCTCTCTCTCTCTCTCTCTCTCTCAAAAATAAATAAACATTAAAAAAATTTTTTAAAAAGTATAGAAAATAAAACTGATAGGACTTTATGATGGATCAGCTATGACAGATGGGGAAGAGAGAAGTGTCAAGGAGGTTTCTGGCTTAGACAGCTGAATGAATGACAATGTCTACTAATAAGATAAAAAGTTGAAATGGTTCAGATTTGGAAAGAAACACAAGTTTCGGTAAATATCTCCGTCTTCATTTAGATATCTTCTAGTAACTTCAAACTTGTAGGGTATACATCTACCGGCTACTCCCGAAGAGTCGGTCTGTTCTATGGTTATTTTATTTTAATGGAATCAACATCTTCCCAATAATCCAGGTTGGATAACCCAATCATTCTTGTGCCTCCTGTTCTCTTCTCCTGGTACCCATTCAGTCTCCAAGGTTTATAAGTTTTATCTTGGTTGTATCTCCCTTTCAAAGAGCTAACCAGATTGTAAATTACCAAGTTTTCTCAGTGGAGCTAGGGCAATCAGTTGTCTAGGATGGAATAGAAGTTTTACTTTGCAGGGCAACTTCGATCAAATGGTAATGGCTGCCTGAAATACAATTTTAAAAGAGGCTGAGGTCTCCTTCTAGACTCAACTAGAAAAGTAGCATCATCATATATTGACATCTGCCATGGACATGGGAGTAGGAATTGGGAGTAGTTATGTTGTCTATTCAATATTTCTAGAAAGCATTTTGAAATGTGGCTCTGACATGTAGCTTGTGATTGCCCCAAGCTTAGAGAGAGTCGTGGCTTTTGGTCATCTCAAAATTTCTCTTTCAAGACTTATCCCTTTATAGTTTATACATTATGTTATGATATATATTATATATCATATATTATATGTCATATATATATGATATATATTATGTTAATATCCCCCCATTGCCTGACACACAGATGGGTAACCCATAAGTATCTCCTAGGCTAGGTGAATGGATGGCTCTATTACTAAAAGTTTTGTCCAAACTCTATGGTGGCCCCCTTTCCAACCTCTTGTGAAAGTTCTATAACTGCCTCCCTGTATGTTTTGTTTTTCCCTTACTAGACGTTAACCCTTTCAGTCTTGAATGGTGAATTTAATGCTAATGTAAAAGGTACTTCAGTTCTAAATCATTTCTTTAATATATTTTTAAAAAGTCAAACATGTTTTAATGTCCCATGAGAATCGTTTCCATGGATGTGTAATAGCAGTCAACTCCAAAATGTTTATTTTATTTTATAGTATTTTGTTTATCAGATAATTTGTCATACATGATTTTATTGGGCTTGTGAACTTTATCCAGTTTGGATGTAAAAGCAGACAGCCTTACAAATATGTAAATCAAGGTTAAAAGATGATACAAAATTAAAACAGCAAGGAATATTAATTCAAAGGATGAACTTACATCTTAAAGGTAAGAACAGAAGTGGATGCCATCTAACTCATTTATGTCAGAGTTGCATGTAAAACAATAAGATATATTTGTCTCACTCATGTACAAAATTGCAAGATGCCTTTTCATTCATTAACTTACAATTATTTTTGAGTGCCTAGTACCTAGACCTGGCATTGGGCACATGAGGGGAATGGGACTCAACATAGATATGGTTTCTGTGTTCCTTGAGATTACAGTCCAGCAATCTTGGACAAGCACACACTTTCTTAAGTTTTCATATAACATGAAAAATTCCTAATTCCCAATTTGTATCTATTTTAGGAGCAGACAACCTTTTATTCAGCTCTTAATAAACTAAGCAATAACTTACCACCGTGAAGTTGGCAGCTTCTTATACAACAGTAACAGTACTCCACCAAACCCAAAATATCACTCATCCATTCTGTTTTAATTTCTACTATGTCTTTTTTTTTCTTTTTTTAAAGGAGGGAGGAGAAGAAAAGGGGAGAAGGGCAGAACCACTGTATCTCCAGGAGAAGATGTGTTACCAGGAGAAGGCCATTAAGCTGTTAATATCCCTTCAACAAGGATTATTAGTAGCCACTACCCAGCAAAGAAGAGGTCCCCAGGAGAATGGTGAAGACGAGGCCAAAGTTGGATGAGACAAGAAGGATTCCTCTACCACATGAAGGGACTAGAGTAGCCAGGGAATTGGGGTTCAGAAAGTGAAAAAGACCACAGGCAATTTTAGTTAGTATGGGAGCACTAGATAAAGAGAAGAAGCAGAAACCAAAATTATCCTAATTTAATGTATGAATCAATGAATGATCAAAGTGAGATTTAGGAATCTAGAAAGAATTCAGAGGTCATTTAACTCAAGCACTCATTTCAAAGATGAAAAATCTAACTTCCGGGAAGACATGATTTATTTATCCAAGGTCACGCCGACAGGTAGTAGTATTATTGAACCTAGAATCCAGACTTCTTACCAACCTTGTTTATCCAAGTTCAGAGACTAGGCACAGAGAGCTCATGATGTGCTGAGGCCAACTTAACTTTCTTTACAATTTTCCAGAGGGCTGGTCCTGAATTTGGGGCTGATACCTCTTTCTGCATTTGAAACAGTTACTGTAATACTTTGTAGATATTTCATTGTCAAAGTATTTATGGACATGACAGCTTCATAATTATTTTCTCTGTGAAGGCTTTGCTCAAAGACACATTCACCTCTTTTGTAGATAGCAATAATCATTTCATTACTTGAAGGATTTAAACAAGCACAAACAAATCAGCTACCCACAAAATTGCTATTTTTAAAAAATCTGTATCTGAACTATCTAGACAAGTTTTAAATTGTCATGCAATTCTGCACTGGTTGCAAGAGAGAGTGAAAATCAGAATAATGCTAATGATCATCCCAAGTTTCAAAAGGTCACACTACATGAAATTCAATCTTCCTCATTCTTACAGTAAATGCCAAGGTGCCAAACAAGTTGGGAAGAGAGTCAATCTCTTTGTGAAGCAGGAAAGCTATGGGTTAGATTTGTTTAATTTTATGTTGACTTCATTAATTTTTTTTTTTTTTTTAGGAAAGTAGGCATTAAAATAGAACTGGAAAGTTATTACACATGAAGGAAATTTATTTGAAGATTTCTACTTCTTGACAGAGAGGTGCATGGGGAGGAGGAGTCAGGAGAAGGGCAGGCCATGGAGGGGAGAGAAGAATGCCCAGATTCTGGGGTTGCTACCAGGGAGAGCTGAGCTCCTCAGCTGGTCAGATGCCTGCCTCTGCCTATAACATTCAAAACACTTGTTCCCTCCAGATGTGCAAGTCAATTGATTAAGCTTTCTATTTTCAGCTTTGTACCCTTGGGCAATCTGCATGAGGACTGTTTCTCAATTAGCCTGGACTGCTTTTACCAAGATTTCAATATAAGTCTTCCAAAACAAAACAAAACAAAACAAAACAAAACAAAACAAAACAAAACACCCAAAGCAACCAGTTATTGAGATGGGGCATGAATCACTCATGCAAAAATGTTTATTGAAAGCTTGCTCTCTGCCAGGCAGTCTGCTAGGTATTAGGGATACTGAGTCCAACAGCATAGCCATCAGTCCACAGTGCTGAAGGAAGGTGCTGGCAAACAAGAACCCCATGCTTGCCCTCCAGGACAGGCCAAATGGTACAAGGGTTAGAATTTCGTTAATGGAGTCAGTCAGTCTTGGTCTATGCACTGGCTACGAGCTGAACATCCTTGAGTGAAGGACTCAACCTCTCTACGTTTCAGTTTCCTCAACTACAAACAGGAGTGGGCTGAGTTATCACAAATGCAATCCTTGGAACAGTGATGATCCTGAAGCTCACTTTTGAAGGAAGAGAATCAGTTGGCTAAATCAAAAAGGAGTAGTAGTAGCCAAGGGGAGTATCTCAGGGAGAGGGACAGCTGAACAGAGGACAGAAGGGGAAAACTGTATTGCACATTATGGAAACTGTGTGTAGTTCTTTAATGGCCTGGACAAAGTTTAGGGGAGAGGTGGACGAGGAAGTGGGATTACAAATGGGAGAGTCCAAAGGGGACCCACAGACAGAATTTCATTAAAGCAAGTGATGCGATCAAGCTGTATTTTAGTGAGATGGTGCCGGGAAGATGGGATTGGAGGGGAGAGAGACTGGAGGCAAGACTGGGACATCTCTGCAGTGACAGAGGTGGCTGCAGGAGAAATGCAAGGGGAAGGACACTTTAGATATTAAAGGAAGGTCAAACTATAGCAGAGTAAGAAGAGCATTCTATTGTGACCATTTGATTTATGAATTAATACTTGTATCTTTGGGAAAATGTGTCCTCCAAATATTGAATTAAAAATACCCTTGCATGAGTACAGGAGTCGGCTAGGCATGGGGGGGGGGGTGGGCAATGGGATACAAAGATAAGCTGGATGTAGTCCAAGCCATTTATAGTTTAATGAGGGGGATGGTACCAAAATCATTCTAATACATGGCAGAACAGGTGTGCCATTAAGGAAGCATGGAGTATCCAAGGAAGGCATGCTGGAGTGTAAGGATCAGGAAATACTTCAGGAAGAGAAAGGCATGTTAGATGGGGCTTACAGAATAAGAGGATTTGACAGCTGGGGAATGAAGAGAGGGCATTCCAGTCTGTGGGGACCATCCACGACCAGGGGCAGAGACTCACAAATACTGAGGTGTTCAAGAATAGAAAATAGTCCAGCTTTTCTGGAAAACTATAACTGCATTTATTTTTTTAACAGTGTTGCTGAGATACAACTGACATACAATCAACCGTACTTTAAGTGTGCAGTAAGTTTGGACAGATGTATATCCACCATGATGACACTGCTTCCCTCCATTTCTCTTTCTATAGCTTAGTTTGCATTATCTAGAATTTTAGCAAATGGAATCATTTAGTACATATTCCTTTCTATCTTCTACACAGTGTAATTACTTTGAGATTCATACATGTTGTAGCTGTGTCAATAGTTCACTCCCTTTTACGACCAAGTGGTAACCACTGTATGGATACACCACTGTTTGCTTATCCATGCGCCTTTTGACAGACACGTAGGTCCTTTCTAGTTTTAGGTTATTACAAATAATGGTGCCATGAACATCTGTGTTTTGTTTTGTTTTGGTTTCGTTTTGTTTTGTTTTTAGTGGACACATGCTTTCATTTCTCTTGGGTAAACAGCTTGGAGTAAAATTGCTAATTCATATGGTAGGTGTGTGTTTAACATTTTAAAGAATTGCCAAACTGTGTTATCAAAGTGGTTGTACCATTTTTCGTTCCCCTTCAGCAGCGGATGCAGGTTCTAAAGACTTCATAAAAAGTCTTGAATGAGGTGGTGTTAATCGTCCAACTTTGTTTTCTTCAAAACTGTTTGGCTATTTCTCTATGCATATTCTATTTGCATTTCCATATGAATTTTTAAATCCATTCTTCAATTTGTATAGAAAAACCTGCTGAAATTTTGATTAGTATGGCATTGTATCTAGACATCAAGGATGGGAGGGTTCTCATCTTAACAGGACAGAGCCATTCTTTCCTGTATACCCATACTTCTATTTCATATCATTTTCTTTCTGAATGAAGGACCTTCTTGAGCATTTCTTGTTGTACAGAAACAGTTCTTTCAGGCGACAAGTTCTTTCAGCCTTTGTATGTTGGAAGAAGTCTTCATGTCACCTTAATTTCGAAAGGTCTTTTCACTAGATAATAGTTTTGACAGGTTTTTCTTTTTTTTCAGTACATGGAAAGATCTCACTGGACTATCTTCTCATTTGTATTACTTCTAATGAGACATAAGATGCTGTGTTCATCTGCTCACGCCGCTATCCTAGAACACCATGGACTGGGTGACTTATAAACACAGATTTATTCCTCACAGTTCTGCATCCTGGAAGGTCCAAGATCAAGGCTCCAGTAGATTCAGTGTCTGATGAGGTGGCACCTTCTGATTTGTAAAGGGTCATCTTCTCTTTGTCCTCACTGGTGGAGGGGGCAAGAACTTACCAGGATCTTTTTAAAAGAACAGAAATCCCATCATGAGGGCTCCACCCTCATGACCTGAAAGCCTCCCAGAAGCTCCACCTCCTAACACCATCACAGGGGTGATTAGATTTCAACATATGAATCTGGGGGGACAGGGACATAAACATTTATCTATAGCAGCTGCCTTTTTTTGTTCTTCTCTATGTAATGCGTCTTTTTTCCTTGGCAGTTTTTAAGCTTTTCTTTTTACCACTGGTACTGAGCAATTTGATAATAATATGACCTACTGTCACTTTCTGCATGTTTCTTGTATATAGAGTTTATTGAGCTTCTATGTATCTGTGAGTTTATAGTTTTTATCAAATTAGGACAGTTTTCAGCCACTATTTCTTCAAATGTCTTTCCTCCTTTGCCCCCTCTGAGGACCCAACTATAGGTGTATTAAGCTGCTTAAATTTATACCATAGCTCACTGATTGTTCATTGTCTTTAAAAAAAATTATCATTTCTATCTGTGTTTCACTGTGGATAGTTTCTATTACTAGGTATTTCTGTTAATTAATACCATCCAATGTGTTTTTCATTTCATACAATGTAGTTTTCACCTCCAAGAACTGGACTTGGATCTTTTTTTTTTTTAAGTTTATTTATTTACTTTGAGAGAGACAGAGACAGCGCAAGTTGGGAGGGGCAGAGAGTGAGGGAAAGAGAGAGAATCCCAAGCAGGCTCCTCGCTGACAGGGGCTCGAACTCACAAACCATGAGCTCACGACCTGAGCCAAAAGCAAGGGTCGGTCGCTTAACCAACTGAGCTACCCAATATGGATCTTTTTGTATCTTCCATATCTTTAATTTTTTGAATATATGGAATACAGTTACATGAACTGTTTTAATGTCCTTGTTGGCTAACCCTAATATCTGGGTTAGTTCTGGGTCAGCTTCAATTGACTGGCTTTCCTCTTCATCGGGAATATTTTCCTACATCTTTGCATGCCTGCAATGTTATAGTAGATGCCAGACACTGTGAATCTTACCTTGTTGAGTGCTGCATATGTTTATATTCCTAAAAATATTCTTCAGTGTTTTTTTGTTTCTTTGTCTTTTCCAAGACACAGTTAAGTTTCTTGGAAAACATTTGGTATTTTTAGATGTTGTGTTGTTGTTGTTGTTGTTGTTTAAGTTTTATTTATTTATTTTGAGAGAGAGAGAGACAGTGTGTGTGTGCGTGTGTGTGTGCGAGTGGGGCAGGGACAGAGAGAATCCCAAAGCAGGCTTCGCACTGTCAGCACATAGCCCATCATGGGGCTCGATCCTACAGACAAGATCATGACCTAGATGTGTTGGTCTTCCCAGACTCCCCTCCCTGTCTTCCCAACTGAGAGGGTCTTTCGGGTCCCACTGGGGTTCTCTGTCCCTGGAGCCATGGCCTGAAAACTCTCTCAAGGCAGAAAGCTAGGGCAGTCTCAGGGATTGTCTTGTCTCCCATCTCTCAGGAATCACTGCCTCATGTCCAAGGTCTTGAGCACATATTTCACCTGTCTTCTGGTTGTTTCAGGTAGAAGGGTCAATCTAGTTCTTGTTACTCCATCTTGCTTGGAGTGGCAGTCCAAGCCTATTAATAGAAGTCTTTAAGATACAGTCTTTTTTTCCAGCATGATAGTCTTTTATAATGAAGGCATTATGACATTTGCCATCACTGACATATTAAGTGACAGATTAGATTGTATTCACTTCATGTCCATTCAAAGACATTTATTAGGTAGCGACAGTATTTACAAAGATGAACCACCCCAAAAGGGGCTCTGCCTTCTGGCATCAGTTTACAGACATAGCAAACAACTTTGGAAGGAACCGATTATAGGGCTTGTATATTATCCATGCTTTTAACATTCCCTCTTTTTTAACGGTGCCTGCCAACACCATCACTAATTATGCATAAAGGACAGCTGGAGGAAATAAGAAACTTGAGTCACATGATTTTACTAATTTTAAGCAGCCCTTAGGCTTAGACTTAGGGGCAGAAGTTGAAATTCTAGAAGGAAATACTTTATGCTGATGAGATGTTGACTTCTCTATTTCATGCTATTACTCTGCTCCCATAACCAGAATAGAAAGCTGGCTCTACTTCAGCTAAAAGAAAATAAAGCCCTAAATGGCTCCACCTTGGAATGTGAAGGAACAAAGCAGGCTGGGTAAGGGTACAAGGTTGACGACGTTGATGAGTTGGATTACATACAACCATCTCCACGGTGCCTCCAATTTTGAGATGAGCATTTCATGAAAGTTGTTCAAAGCAATATGTTGACCTTTCATGAGCTGGAGCAGCTGACATTTTGCCTGGATCTGAGCCAGGGTGTGTGCTATTCTGAACGAGAAATCAGTCGTCCCATCTGCACTGAGGGAACTTTTTCTGATCATTTGTTAAAGCTTTATTTCCAAGGCACTGAGTGAATTTAATTAATTTCGCCACCACCATCCCCTGCTTAATAAATTCCTCGCACACGTGGATTCACTAGGAAATTGAATTTCATCTCTAGAAAACAAAAAAAAGGACATTCAACTAAAGGATGAGAGATTGGTTTGGTGAAAGCCCAGTGATCTAGTCAAAATGAAAATGCCTCTCAAACTGTAATGAGGTGAATCATATTAAAATGCAGATTCTGGCTCAACAGGCCTGGAGTGGGGCCCGAGATTCAGTATTTCTCATAAACACTCAGGTGACGCGTTGTGGCTGGGGCCTGTGTGGCGCACTTTGAGTAGCAAGGAGCTAAAAGACATTAAGACCTCATTCACGTTTCATTATTCCACTAAGTCACTGCAGTAACCAGGGAACCTTCTCAATTGAGCTTCAGTTTACCCTAATATAAAATATTCTCTAAGGTTCCTTCCAGATCCTCAAAATGTATCACGTTCCCAAAAGTATAGGTCCAGCTTCCCTGTACTAGCGAATTTACGCGTTCTATCAGCAGACATGTACTGAGCTCCTATTATGTGTCAGGTACTGAATGAGGTACTGGCTGATTAAGTACGCACTACATCAAACCCCTGCATGAAGAAATCAATTCAGAGGGAGAAGCAAGCAATGATAACGTGATGCCATGCATGCTATGAAGCTGCTTAAGTGATGGCTGTTAAGAGGACACAGAGGTCTGAGAATCTGTGTTTTGGAAAGCATGTACGAGGGGATGCCATCCTGCAGTGGTTCTCAGACTTGAGTGTGCACCAGAGTCACCTGCTGGGCTTGTTAAACTACAGATCACCGGATCCCACCCACAGACCTCTGAGAATTTTCATTTCTAACAAATTTCCAGGTGATGCTGATGCTTGTGGTCTGGGGTCACACTTTGAGAAACACTGTTTTAGACCTCAAGACACGCAAATGAATGAAATAGGGCTTGGCTTTGGGATGGATGACCAGGAGTCACGGTTTAATGGGAGAAACAGGCTTCCCTTCCCTCGCTCCACGCAGAATGGCTAGGGTAACTCTGGGTGGGGTTTGAAGAGGGAGAGAGACAGTATAGTGACAGCTCTGTGCCACATGAGCTTTGGAGTCAGAAGGAGCTGGGCTCAAAGCCCAGTTCTGTCACTTTACTGCTGTGGTCTTAGTATACCAAGTGCCAAAAAAAAAAAAAAAAAAAGAAAAAAGAAAAAAGATGGTTGAGGTTTCTCAAATAATAATAGCATGATTCTATCTGGAAGGAGGGAGAAAGAAAAGACTGCCCAGAGTAGATGATATCTGTGTGATGACTGAGGATGAGTGGGAGCTTGAGAAATAGATCTGTTAGGGGATAGCAGGTAGCAAGGTTAAATGGATGGTTCTAGGTGGAAGATGTCACCAAGCTGTCAAACAACACACTGCTCTGTTCACTAAGTACTTTCTGGTACATATGCATATATTACGGGATTGTAAATATAATCAAATTTAATATTCTTTGAGGAAAACTGGCTCTTTAAAGGACTCCTATGTACAATTCCCCTGTGAAGTCAAAAGGAAGACAGGCTTCAACAGTAAGTGCACAATGACCATGGACTCGGAAGTTCTAGGCTCAAGCCTCAGATCTTCCTCCTAGAAGCTCTACAACATCTGGAATTCATGTACATATGTTCTTTCCACTTCTAGCAACTCCACAACACAGCTGTCATTATTATCACTGCCATTCTACAGATAGGAAGACTGAGGCCCAAAAGGAGTCGATAAAATGCTCAAGGTTATTAACTAGTAAATACTGACTGAGCCAGTATTTGACCTCAAGTCTACTGGATCAAGTTTTATAAACTTTGGGATTTTGGCTTTTGTTTGATTATTTCAAAAAAGGATTTTCTATACTTACCCAATGACTAGACCTAATGACAAAATTTGTCAAAACTACATTTCTAAGCTCCTTCTGTAGAGATTCTAGTTCTGTAAGTCTGAGATGGAGCCAAGAATCTGTATTTTTAAAAATTTTTTTAAATGTTTATTTATTTTTGAGAGAGGGAGAGAGACAGAGTTTGAGTGGGGGGGGGGGGGCAGAGAGAGAGGGAGACAGAGAATCTGAAGCAGGCTCCAGGCTCTGAGCTGTCAGCACAGAGCCCAGCGTGGGGCCCGAACTCATGAACTGTGAGATCATGACCTGAGCCGAAGTCGGACACTTAACCAACTGAGCCACCCAGGTGCCCCGAGAATCTGTATTTTTAATCAGTGACTGCCCCCGCCCTCACCCCTGCCACCATATAAGTATTACCTCTGGGGACATTTGAGAAGCATCATTACCTGTTGTAGTGGGTTGAATAATGTCCCCCCAAAATTCATGTCTACTGAGGACCTCAAGTCCTTACAGATGTAATTAGTTAAAATGAAGTCATTCTGGAGTAGGGTGGTCACACCTGGATTAGGTGACCAATGACTGGTATTCTTACAAGAAGAGGATACAGAGATACAAACACACACACAGACAGGAGGCCAGTGAAGACACAGAGAAAGGTTGGGATGCTACAACTAGCTGTAAGCCAAGCACATCCAAGGCTTGCTGCAAACTCCTAGAAACTGTAAGAACCTAGGAAGGATTCTTACCTAGATCCTTTGGGGAAAGCAGAATGAATCTCTCCTGAACTGTGAGAGAATAGATTTCTGTCAGTTTGTAGTAATTTGTTATTGCAGCCATAGGAAACTAACACACTCGCCTTCTAGAAACTTCAGGGAAATAACTGTCTTAAGCTGGAATTTTTTTTAATTAAAAAAAATTTAATGTTTATTTTTGAGAGAGAGACAGAGAGAGAGACAGAGTGAGAGCAGGGGAGGGGCCGAGACAGAGAGGGAGGGAGACACAGAATCCAAAGCAGGCTCCAGGCTCTGAGCTGTCAGCACAGAGCCCAAAGCAGGGCTCAAACTCACAGACCACGAGATCGTGATCTCAGCTGAGGTAGACACTTAACTGACTGAGCCACCCAGGCACCCCTTAAACTGACATTTTAACATGGAAAACTGATAACAGTGGTTGCTTCTGGAGAGGAGAACCAGGTGGTTTGGATAGGGGAGTTAAAAAAGGGGGACTTATTTTTCTTTGTGCGTCCTTTTGTGCATGGTCAACCATGTGTACGTATTATCTATTTAAAAAATAAAGGAACAAATAATGACATAAATCATTAAATATTCTTACATGATATCCTAGAGCAGCATATTTGGGACCAGAGCCATGAATCAGGAATGTATTGGTTTCTTGCACTCCATCAAAAAAAATAAATCATATTAAAGCCATTTGATATGAAGGGCTCATTCAAAAGAGTGACTTCCAGAGTCAGTCCTGGGGTCAGGGTGATTTAAGCTACTGATCAGAGAGTCTCGTACTATGAGAACAGAAGCTCGTGAAGGTGAGGTCCAGCAAGACACTGAAGATCAGAATCCTCTAGTTAGGACGAAAATGGGGAACCCACATCATCTCTACTTTACGTTCAAGAACACGCTCAAAGAGATAAAATGACTTGCTTCGTGTGACAGCCAGAGTTGAGTGTCAGAGCCACGTGATCATTCGTTCTGTTCAATGTTACATTTACTGGGCATTTACTGTGTGCGAGGCACCAGAAGGATAGAGATGTATCAGGTGCCTTCCTGGGCCTGTCCTAGGACTGTCTGTCCTCAAATCCACTCCTTGCGCTTTCCGAGACTTTGCTCAGTATTACGAGGGGATGATTACTTGAGGCTTGTGTGTCGTGTGGCTTGTGCACACAGGACGCACCGGGGGAGACCGGAGGGGAGGAGGGAGGGTAAACCCATGCTGGCTTCTCAGCTCTTCTTTCACCATCATAACCGATTTGCTGCTTTCATTTCCCTCTGTTTAAAATGTCTCCCCACCCCCCCAATAAAACAAAATAAAATAAAGTGCCCAGAGTAGTCTGTCTTCCTGGCTGGACCCGGACTGAAATGCTTTTGCTGCCTGGGTTTTTGATTTCCTGTGGCTGCAAGCCAGCTTCTCTGCTTGGGCTAGGCAGGTCAGCGCAGGGACTCTGGATAACCTGGTGCAGAACAAACTGTCAGATTCCCAGAAGGGCCTGCAGCTGGGGCCCTCCAGCCCCGTGATGACTGGTGAGCTCCAGGGCCCGGGACCAACACAGGGGATGGATGCTGACCTTCCCAAGGCCAACCCCAAGGCTCCCCCTTCTCCCCACCAGCCCCTCTGGGCTTGAGTTCATAAGCAATTCTAAGCTGAAGGGCTGCGAGTGCCATCACAACACTGGTCACATAGAAGCAGGGAAGCTCCTTGGAGCTCATCAAAATATTAAAGCCATCCAACTCTTACAAATAAGTTCAGAGGTCACGGTTCTGGTTCCTTGAGAAACACGAATGCTATACCGTGCAGGGTAGTTATCCTCTCCGAAATGGTGCCTCACGGTTTCGCAACCTAATATACTGACTGAGGCAATCATTATAAAGAAGAATTTTCCATCTGGGGACCAGGAGTATCTTGGGGAACTTCCAAGGTACCATAAAGGTCATAGCTGAAGAAATTCTAAACATCTGTTTGGCCCCGTCAGTGGTAACATGCAGGCTGTAGGAATGCTGAGAGGAAAAGCTGAGGAGCTCTGCCCTATCTCCTGGGTCTTCCTTGTGTTCCCTCATCCCCTCATCGGTCCATTCATCTGCACACACCTCTGTCCAGTGAACGTTTATTCAGTGCCCGCCCTGAGCCAGTCACTACCTGGGCTGGGCGCTGGAGATAACATGACAAACTAAGGCAAACCAGGCCACTGCACTCATGGAGTTAGTGAGACAGTCAGATGTCAGTCAGATAAAGACACAGATAAACGTAAAAACACCACACGGTAAGAGCTACAAAGGGGGACACATGGGGGACTCAAGCTGAGTCTGGGTTTCTTCTGGGCCCCAGTGAAGTGGTGATGAGGTGTGGACTTCTTTAGTGAGCTATGTTTTTCTCTTCCATTCTTTAGCTTCATAGCTTATGAAATACTTGAACGTACATTGTATCACTTTACTTTTATTCCAATGCTGCGATGACAAGATTTTAAAAAAGAAGGTTGAGAGTATGAGAGAATAGTAAAGGTAAGGACATGTAAGAGTAAAGTATTTTCACGTGTTTGTTCTTCATTTACCAAAAATTGGTGGTCTGGTCTTTAAACGTAAGTAATTATAATTTAGAAAGGCCACAAACAAACACACAAATTCTAGCCTTTTAGCTGGGGCAGAATCTGGTTACACTGTAGTTATATCTACTTTTGCCGAAGCAAACAGAGGCGAGATTTCCTTTTCGACAAAGGTGTCCTCTAGACCCACAGGAAAGAGCATTAATCACAAATATTAAAACAGTTTCCAAAGCAACCCTATAACTACAATAACAAAGGATGCTTTTCACATGTTCTGAATGTGAAAAGGTCCTTTATCGGGTACCTTTATGTCATGCTCATTCACTTGGATAATGCCAACTAAAAAAGAAGCCATATGATTGCTTTTAGACTCTACATGAAAAACTATATAAAGTGGGGGGCGCCTGGGTGGCTCAGTTGGTTAAGCGTCCGACTTCGGCTCAGGTCATGATGTCACAGCTCACAAGTTTGAGCCCTGCATCAGGCTCTGTGCTGACAGCTCAGAGCCTGGAGCCTGCTTCGGATTCCATGTCTCCCTCTCTCTCTGACTCTCTCCTGTTCATGCTCTGTCTTTCTCTGTCTCAAAAATAAATAAACATTAAAATTTTTTAAAAAATCTATAAAAACTGGGAAAGAGAGGGAAAAAACTGCATTTACTCAAGATGCCTAGCTCTTTGAGAATGACTGTTATCTCCCAGGAAATATTACTCAGCTTGAATGCACTGTTAGGACATTTCCATGATGATCATATTGGTCACAATAAGATTGGTTTATGCTGTGCCGTTAAATTATCCTGAAATCTCAGTTACCGAGCATAACCAAAGTTTGTGAAAATAACATGTTATGTTCCCCCAAGGGCCTGAGGTGGGTGGGGTGGGGATCTGCTCCACCAGGTCACTCAGGAAGCCAGTCTTAAGGAAACTCCACCATTTTAAAGGTGCACCTCCAAGAACACACTTGCCAATCACTGCCTCAGCTCAGGAGCACACACATCACCTCTTCTCATATTTCATTAGCCAGAATTAGTCACAAGGCCCAACACAACTATAAGACTTAGAGATTCGGGGGGAAAAATGGACTATTTGGTGAGCCTACTGTCTGCCACTACAACCTATTTCCAAAACTCATCAAAACTGATGCTGTAGGGGAGGGACTAGTTTAATCACAATTCCCCCAACCTTATCAAGGCTCAGGGTTTCCTGTAAGCTCTTATTTTGAGTCTTTACAGGCACAGGGAAGAGAATTAGCATTTCTTGAGCTCCTATCATCTAGCCAACATTGTGTGATGGATACTGTGAGTTGGGTAACTCAAGCTCACTGCACCCTCTTTACAATGTAGAATGCTAAAAAAAAAAAAAAAATTCCATCTTCCCAGAGTCCCTTACAGGTAGGGTTTTGGAAATATGCTAGGTTCTTCCAGACATACACTTGATGTCTTCCCTTGCTTAGGAAGGTGGCAGTTTTGACTGCCACTGCTGGTAAGCAAGGCTGTCAGGGTCAAAGGCAAGAAGCGATGGCAGCTGGCTGGGACAGCCAGCATCCATTCACCCAGCCTCCTGGGTGTCAAGAGGCAGTTGCAAGGTGCCAGTTCCCTCATTCCTGGATCACCCCTCAGGTCCTGCACAGTTTTGGTAATTCCAATGGCAACCTCCTGGTTCTCTACTTTTTCCTGATTAAATCAGTTTTAAAGACTCCCGAGGGTCATTAATGGAGACTCAATCAAAAAGGTCTTCCCATTTTTGGTAGACAACTAATTCCTTAAATACCTTTCTGCTTAAGTTACCTAGACTGACTTCTGTTTCTTTCACTGTGACTTGACTGATAACATTTACCAAATATCGCTATATGCATAAGTTCCTCTAACAACTTTCTGAGAACTCCTAACTGTTGAAATGAGTCAACTTGTACTTTTAGGGAATCTAAGTTTGAGCTAAAATAACTGCAAGCATAAATTTGTTTTAAATTTCATGTTTTAGCTTTAAAATTCATGTGAACGAACTCTACAATAAATTCTATTCTCCCCAAATTCAGAGCAAAATTGATGTTCCCCTAAGGTATACCTTTTCATTCAGTGGCTTTATATATTCCTTGATAAAACCAACCTTATCCACGAAGGTATACACACGTCATCTTGAGAGACATTTAATTTGTGTAAAAATTCTGAAAGGTGGCTCTCATGATGCTTTCATTATTTTATTATTTACAGATGGGTTAACTGGGGCTTAGAGGGGTAAACTTAGGTGTCCAAGATCACAAAGAGCTGGGGTTTAAACCTAGGTCTGTCTATTTTCAAAGCCACAATTTCTTTCCACTACAACACACAGACTTCTTTTTTTATTTTTTTAAATGTTTATTTATTTTTGAGAGAGAGAGAGAGAGCGCGAGCATGAGTGGGGGAGGGATAGAGAGAGGGAGATACAGAATCTGAGGCAGGCTCTAGGCTCTGAGGTGTCAGCACACAGCCTGACGCGGGGCTCAAACTCACAAACTGAGAGATCATGACCTGAGCTGAAGTTGGACCCTTAACTGACTGAGCTGCCCAGGAGCCCCAACACGCAGACTTCTAAGACCACATCTCCTTAGTTCTCAGCTGCTCTGAACACTAGTTTGTAACAGAGGTTTGGTTAGTTTGCTTAGCTCAGTGCTGATATGACTAGTTAGTTCTCCTCTCCTCCATGACACCAAAAGCTGTAAGCATCTGCCTCCAAATGGTACACTTCTCATTTTATGAAGGATTGTCCAAGAAAAGATGGAAGGAACACAGTAGAAAAATCTGTAGAACTAGAAAAAAAAATTGACTACAACACACATTCTGTATCGTGGGCCACCCATGAACAACATGTACACAAACATGATGATAATGGATTTGTGAAGGCTGGAAACCTAATACAACTTGAAGTCAATAGGATCCTGGGATGACTATGGCATCAGCAGAAATATGTCGGTTCGAATTCCTTCTCTGGCTCATGCACGCTGTTTTATCTGTCACTCTCCTTGCCTACATACCTGACAGCAGGCTAGAGAATCCTGCCATCAAGACTTACTGGAACATTTCTATAAAACTGTATGTGGCTGTGGTAGGATTCCACCCCCTTAGTGATTCAAGCCCTTCTCCGTCTTTCCTGGAGAAATTAATCTAAAGATACTATTTGCACGTTGACCCAGTTCTTCAAACTGTCAGCTACTATAGCTCCAGAATCAGACAGAAACATATAAAAGTCACAATGTGGTTTTCATCTGTCCAAACAGCTGTGTTACACCTTCTCAACTCAATATTTTACCCAGGGCTTTCCCAGCACTTAATAAAACTATTAAAAAATTCTTAATGTGTCGTCATGCCACTGAAAGAATCCTTTGCTGATCTTATGAGAGATAGATATTTCTAGAACAGAAAAAAAGAGGTAAATGGGAGGAGATTGTCTTTGCTAAGTGCCTACTTAGGTGTAAGGCATTAGGCACATATCAACTTATTTAATTCTTTAAAAAAATTTTTTTTAATGTTTCTTTATTTTTGAGAGAGAGACAGAGCACGAGCAGGGGAGGCGCAGAGAGACAGGGAGACACAGAATCTGAAGCAGGCTCCGGGATCCAAGGTGTCAGCACAGAGCCCGATGCGGGGCTCGAAGTCACAAACAGTGAGATCATGACCTGACCTTAGCTGAAGTCAGATGCTTAACCAACCGAGCCACCCAGGCACCCTCAACTTATTTAATTCTTAAAATTCTATACGCATTCATAAAAATACTATCACCCTAATTTTATATATTTAAAAAATTCAATGAAGATAAGTAAATTGACTGAAGTCACCCAGATCATGAGTAGAAAAGCTAATAATGAAACCCAGATTGGACAGGCCTGAAAATCAATCATCTTTTCAAGATTGCATAACACCTCTAATAAAAAAATATTGCCAGAGAGCTTGAGAAACTAGCTCCAAGAATTGGAACTTCTGGATCTAGTGTTTTGTTTCCAGGTAACATGAGGAAACATTTCCTGATTGCCTGAATATTTAATAGCACAGGAAACGAAAACAAATTGCAGTACTTGGCCCTTACTGTGTGTTTCCTAACAGAAGTGGAGGAGAGAGCTTTCTCCTAGAGGGAAAAAAAAGCACCACGTTACAACTGCAAGTGTGTCTATTAAGGGTAAGTGAGTTGGCATTTTAGATGAGACAACATTAAAAAGATTTTGCAGTTTTGATTCCACTGATGAATGGTTACTGCTCAAACATACCCCTTCCTCTCTTCACATCTTCGTCTGCCTCTGGCTGTGTCACTGTTAGAATCAGGTCGGGGCAGGGTGACGGCAGCACTCCTACCTGACTCCCCAGCTTTGTCGTACTGGAAGAGGACACACCCCCTGGCCCCTGCTCTCTGAGGAGAGGACAACAGTCCATCGTGAAAGCCGTTTCTCAGCTCAGCCACCCTGGCCACTCCCTGCTGCACTTCCCTTCCGCACCTCCAGCTTGAGACAAATAAGCGGTCTTTTCCTCTGAGCATCACCGAGGCTAAAAGAAATCTTGATCAAAATTCTAGAAGAGGCATGGCACCATTTATTTATTTATTTATTTATTTATTTTTTAATTTATTTTTGAGAGAGAGAGAGCAGGGGAGGGGCAGAGAGAGAGAGAGAGGGAGAGAGAGAGAGAGGAGAATCCCAAGCAGGCTCTGTGCTGTCAGTGCACAGTCTGACGCGGGGCTTGAACCCCAGAACTGCAAGATCGTGACCTGAACCGAAACCAAGAGTCAGACACTTAACCGACTGAGCCATCCAGGTGCCCCTACAGCACCTTTTATTAAGCAGGGCCGTATAAATATAGGTTCAGTCACTAACGAGGTGTTCGAGGTAGCCATGTTTTTCGTATAGTTGTCACTTGTATATACATCAGACCTATTTTCGAAAAGACAGAACGTAAGTACACTTTTTGCGATTTTATTTTTTCTGTCTCTGCTTTCTCCAGATTCATTCTCTGCCCTTCTCTGCCTTGCTCTGTGCTCCAAGAGTAAAACTCGATGTACTAAGCACATCACTCAGGCTCCCTAGACTCTGCCTTCCAGTTGTCAGCAACCACTCAGAAGCAAGAACAGGAGACCTTAGGGCGGGACAGAGGAAGATTAGGGATGCTGACCTATTCCCAATCCTCCCTGGGCCTCTGTCTCCCAGGGCTCCCGTCCTCACCAGCTCACAGAAACTTTCTCTTCTCCTCGGTCCCTGGGGTGGAAGCAGCTTCCCAGTTGCTAAGACCTGGGTGCTTCTCCATCCATTGCTGGTTCTTCTAACACAGCCTGCTCTTCTGTAAATGGTCCCTTCATTAAACATTCTTCAGTTAAGGCTTCAAGAGTGACACGGGCAGCTGTGACCAGCATCTGTGCAATTGCCATTCTGGACGCAGTGAGCGATTTCTCCATGCTGTTCCAAGAATTAGGGCAAATGCAAAAGAAATGCAAGACGTGCTGCTGTTTCTCACCATGCCTGCAAGTCCAGGTAAAGGACATCAGACTGTCAAAAGACAGTCACTCTGACTGTCAATCAAGCCCGTATCGTCAAAGGCCTAAACGTGTCCTATGCTTGTGCTTACTCCCACCCTTCAGCAAAGCATGACTTTCCTCGGTTCCATTCACCGAGGGCCAGTGTAACCACCTAGCAATAGGGGCCAGATGTATGACTGACGGTGGCTCCACGTCCAAGGACGACAGAGCAAAACTAGTTCTGGACTCCTTCTTTTAGCTCAGGCCTTCAAGCCCATTTTCTCAGGAACTCCTGCAGATTCTGGCCCTTACGTCTCTCCAATTCATCCAACTTCTCTTCAGGGCTTCTGTCCTACTCTAGCAGAGGCCAAGATGATTTCTCACCTCAATTTCTGCAGCAACCCTCTGACTGCTCCCCCAGCCAGACCATGCTTGACTATGAAGCCAGAGGGGTCTTTGTGATGTCAATCCCCTGCTATAGACCCCACCTAGAATAAAGTCCTAAACATAAAGGGGCTTAGCTCTGAATGTGACCACCTCTGTAGACTCTTGACACATTCTTCTTAGAGAGTACTCCAAAGAGACTGAACTTCTTCCGATTCTTTAACAGAACTATGTTTTTTCTTGCCTCGGTGCCTAGACTCATACTGTCTCTTTTGCCAAGAATACCCGATTTGTCTCCCTTCCCCAAACTTTGACCTGGCTAACTTCTAGTTTATTATTCGCGTCTCAGCACAGACATCACTTCTTCTGACAATCATTCCCCGTTGTCACCATCCACCCCCTTCCAAAAATCAGAACTTTGGATTAGGTAGTATTCCTGCAAAGGAGCTACTGGAGCATCCTTTCCACCTGCATCATCTTTAAAAAAAATTTTTTTTAATGTTTATTTATCCGAGAGAGAGAGAGAGAGAGACAGAGTGTGAGCAGGGGAGGAGCAGACAGAGAGGGAGACACAGAGCCCAACGCAGGGCTCAAACCCATGAGCGGTGAGATCATGACCTGAGCCGAAGTCGGACTCCCAACCGACTGAGCCACCCAGGTGCCCCTCACCTGCATCACCTTTTAGAGTTCTGTTTTGGAATGCCCAGTTACTTGTACACATTCCCTACCTGACCAGAAGCTGTGCCAAGACAAGAACCCTGCAACCGCTGCAGATCGGGACCTAGCAAAAACCCTGGATGGTCAGAACTATTTGCTAAAACATTGAAATATAAGAAAAAGAAAGACATCTCAACCAGGTCGAATGGACCACCAATGTGAAAATTCCTGTTCTAGTTTTGTTTTGGAACGAAGAAAGTACCTGTCAACAGACACGGGACCTGGATGTCCAAGTAGGTGTTGTCTAAATGTATCTGCAGCTCTCCGTGCCATGAAACCATCCTCCACTGAGGAGAGTAAAAGTCCATGCATGTGTTGAGGAAGAAGGGCAGGGCTGCTCTGTGAATCCTCCTCTCTCCCCCTTCTCCCATCCCCACAGCAGGTGATGTCCACTTGAATAGAGGATGCCTGCATTCTAGCGTGGGGTTGTTTTCAGAGGCTCATTATCTCAGCTGGAAAATCCTGGGGCAGCTTTTTGCAAACCAAATGGAGTTCAATTAATGTACTGAGAGCCAAAGATCAAGACCTAAATATTGAGAGTCAACATTAGCAAAAGTCTCTCAGCACCCAGATGGTCAAGTTCAACCTTTTGAAATGCTCTTCAAAGAGGGGAAACTGAGATTTTTCCTGGAATGGTGCTTAGAGGTACAGGAATGAACTAAAATGAACTCATCTTACTGTGTATTGATGAATCATGGAACCATGCTTGGTGAACACTCTCCTCAACTCCTTTCCTCAAGGCTATCCAAAAATAGTTAAATTCCCTTTTTTTTCACTAGCTTACCATTGCCAGGGAAACCTTACTAATTCATCTCCAACAGATTAAAAATATATGATAATTAGGATGAACACTCAAGTTTATCTATGGAGGAAACAGATTTTCTTAAAAATAACAAAGCTATGAAAATGTTATTTAAGCTCATTAAAATGAACCTTTTGTGCACTCTGTTGTATACAAAGATGCAAATTATGCAAGGTTTTTTGGGGGGAAAACAGTGGCTTGGCCATTCATGTTCATCTCCTCTCCCTTAAAATATCCCAGTAAGGAAAAACAGTAAAATATGTATAAGCCCACCAGAAAATGAGAGGCAAGAGCTCAATATGTGCCTGGAGGACAGACAGCAATGAAACTCAGTAATCGATTGCACATAAAGAATGAGCCAAGAATGCTACAACCTGATGGGCTACAGAGAGAATCCCAAAGAAGTGTGAGCTCCTTGGCTCTGCATACCCCTCAGGGGCTGGGAGCATCACAGACAGAGGCAGGGGTACTGATAAACCCCCCCTCCCCACACAAAGGTTCCAATAGGTTTCTTTGTCTCTCAGTGTAAAAAATGAGCAGATACCAAAGGATCACCAAACATCTGAGGAAAACTCCAGCAAGTTAGATGAAGATCCGAACAAACAAGCAGAAAAAAGAATAACAGAAAAAACAAAGAGCACAAAGAAAAGTAAACAAACCTAATTAATAGTCTCCAAGAATTAAGACAAAATATAGCATCCATAAAACAAGAACAAAATTCCACTAAAAAGAAACATTCAGAGAATAAAGAGCTAAAATATAATAGCTAAAATTTAAACACAATATATTCATGAGAAGGGTCACAGAAATAAACTTTAAGAAGTGTGACTGAAGTAATAGAGAAAAAAAAAAAAACAGACTTAGAAAACCAATCTATGAGGTGGTCATCTTTCCAACAGGGGATCCAGAGAGACAGAGAACAAAGAAAATGGAGAAGGACATTACCAAATACATAATGTGAGAATATTTCCCAGATCTCAGACATGAGTCTCTCTCATGGTTTACAAATAGGCTTCAAAATGAATGATAAACACCCATTGCTTTTTAATAATAAATCTTTGAAAACTATCTGCTTTTATTATTTTGGTAACATTTAAGCTTTCATTAAAATAACTTTTAAAAAGGAGTGTCTTACACCTGTTTTCTTAGGTCTGTTGTGGATGCTAAAGGCAAGCCTTCTTGCTTTGCCTAACTATGTACACTTAAAAAATAACATAACTGTTTAGGACTTTATTTCCTATTTCAGATCTCTGACTAATTCAGTCCAACCTCCCTGAACTTTCCCTTCCCAACCACCTTTAAACAAACTGTTGAAACATTACTATCTATTTCACTTCCTGTATTTCTCAAAAGCAGAATGTGAGCACTGTTGAAATACACCAAGGTCATCTCTCTTTTTATCCATACCCTTCCAGAGTAACAATATTTCAGTAGGGGTTATCTAGGTAAAAAGCAAGGATGGATGGATGGATAGATAGATAGATAGATAATGTGATAGAGGCTATAGTAGATAGAGGTAATAGATAGACAGACAGATAGATAGACAAAGGTAACAGATAGATACAGACAGATGAATAAACATGACCAAAATGGTGCTCTTGGTGGTAGAGGGAAGTCCACACTTTCAAATGAAACTGGTAGATCATCCAAAAGATAATACTCATGTTTTTTTGTTGGTTTATTTGTTTGTTTGACTTTAGTTTTATACATGATGGTAACAGTTTAACTTAGCCACGTGAGGAGGTTTCTAGATCCACGGTGGTCTATACAGATTCAGAAACACTTCTGCTATGAACACCTTGATATATTATATAAGATGTAATAAGAAAAGTTTGATTTTGGGGCTTTAATGTACTACTGAGCTTGCAAAAAAGAAAAGGAAACTCCCATATTAAAAAAAAAAAAAAAAGGATGGGAAGGCATTGAAAACAACAGTGGTGAGTATTGGGGTTGTGGCAGGTAGGTCAGTGGGGGGGGGGTGTGCTGAAGACTTGGGAGTTTGATATATACATGATAGTTAAGATTCTGTGGGCCCATGACTTGGGAAACTGGAATGAGTTTCCTACAGAGAGCCAGAAGTCCCAGAAGGCTAAAAACCTCTGTGAAAGAATGTCTTACAAAATAATCTCTCCCCAACAGTTTGAGGAGATGACCTGGAAATTTCTTTCTGCTGGAAAGAAAACTCCTCCCTCCCTTGGAGCCCAGGACTGAGGATATTTTGATTGAAAGCTGCATTTATGGCACAGTTATGCTACCGGGAATTAGGGGATGCTTACAGGGGTATCAAATCCTTACAACAGTTATACGTGGTCAGTGTCAGCAAGCACATTTTATAGACAAGGAAGCTCGGAATCAGAGAGATTAGGCAATTTATCTAAAATGAAAGGGCCTAAGTGACAGAACTGAGATCCAAACTCCTATTTTCTAACCTCAACTCCAGAGTTTTACTCACTGATACTAACAGGTGGTTAATTTGGGCCTTTTTGGGGCCTAATTTGAAAATGTGTCCACTTACTATAGTGCCACTGTAACTTTATTTCACATTTTCCCCTTTGTTTCCAAAATGCATTGTCAATTGTGGTGGGCTAGCAATACTTTCTGTTATGAGGACACCATCGTGTATCCAACCAAAGTGGAGAAAACAGAACCAAGAAAGTACACATATTATGAGCCTCTTAAGAGGAGAAGCTCTTTTCACAAGCCAGGATTTACTATAGAGACAGGATGGGTAGTAGAACCTCATGAATCTTCACTCTGGTTGACCTAATGGAGGAGCCTTTTCAATAGGATTCCAAGTTTGAAGAGTATGGTTGAGAACTCTACGTAAGCTTTGGGTGAGGGGGGCTATCGTGTGCCCCCAAACACTGGAAAAAGTAGGAAATCAGGCTCAACTAGTAAAATGGTTACTCTTGTCTGGTGGTCACCAAAAGAACTGTGTTTCCAAATGTGTAACTAAAGTACTTGGGATCACCTAAAACTCACAACAAAGGGATATGGGAGCAACTTTGGAGAGCCAGGACTGGAATTTGATTTAATTTAACAAGCAAAAACAAAGTCCACTGCTCTGGTCCCCATCAGGAATAAGACTGGGTGAACAGAAGACGAGTGGGGCATCCACTTAGGGGAGCCCCGAGTATTTATGCACAGCCCAAAGGAGATGGGGGCTCTCAGTAAAGCAGTAACTAACATAATGGCTATTCTGGCAAAGCTCTCCTAACCCCGGAAGGGGTGGCTTCCAGCTTCCTTGTACACCTTAAGGTCTGCTAGCATCTCTTGTATTGATAACCTTGGTGACAACTGAATTCCTCACATAGAATGCATTGCTTAGGCTGCCTTGAAAGTCCATATTGTTTTTGTTACTTGGTGTTCTGATATTCTGTTTACTTCTATACTTGTCTTCTAATACAGACCACCTGTATGTAATGGGAGGACATACATACTGTCCTACTTCAGTGTTTACTTCTGCTTGACAATTGCATTTGTTTTGGTTAGTATTAGCCCACTCCTTGGAGATGGATCCAGTGTCACTATGCCACTAATCAGGTTTCTGATCCTCTGTGGCTGCAACTTGGGCACTGGATTGTGGTAACATCACTGAGGGCACTTTGTGAGAATATATCTGCATCTACTATAGGACTTACTGGATCATACCCCTCTGAATCACTGTGTGCTGAGTGGAGCACTTCTATTTGAAATTACAATGGCATCTTCTGTGGATTTTTCACTTGTATACTGTAAATAGAAATGCACACTGTTTTTCAAAAAGCTGTATGCATTGCTTCATAATTTAACCATGAATATCTACAGTGGAGTCTATTACTGGAGCACATAGTCATGACAAAAGCTTCATACACCATCCATAAGGGTCCATCTGCTTTCAACCCAGTAATAGGCTTTGTCAATGGGTTGTTATGGTTTATTTAAGTTTGCTGTGCCTGTCAAGATAGAACCATGTTTTTATTTGTTCTCTTATTCCCAAGCCTATTTAGTGGAAGATGTTTGCTTTTTTTTTTTTTAAAGTTTGAGAGGGTAAAGAATACCAAAAATGGACAGATGAATATGCCATTTATCATACATAGCACATATTTTTGAATGCCTGCTTTGTATCAAGCAATGTTCTCGAAAGATGGGATATTAAAATGACAACACGGGATGTTCCAGACCTCAAGGGGTCTTAATAACTTTATGAACTGGGTAAGCACATAAGAAAAAAATCTCAAGTCATTATGAAAGCTGCCATAATGGACAGATCAACACACAGGGTATAGTGGGACCAGTGTCTCACCTGTGCTGAGTGTTAGAAGGTGACTAGGAAGTTGTCAGGGAAGTAAATTATTTAAGGGTGGCTGGGGCATAAAGGATGAGATGGGAAGAGCTGGACACTTAGGGAAGATCCAGAACCTCATAAGGTTTTTATGTAATACTGAGTAGTTTTGGTATCAGCGAAGGTGACAGGGAGCCATCTTGAGCAAATGGATAAATTTTGGGTGTTTCATATTCCCTTGGCTAGCTGGGTAGATGGTGGAGGATAGCGAAGGAGCAAGCTGGAAACAAAGCACCCGGTAGAGAATATGTCCAAATAGTCTGGAGGACTGGGGATGTAGCTCTGGACGAGGGCAGCGAAGAGCTTATGAACGAGTTATTTATGAAGTGCAATTTTTTAAAAAAATGTTGTAATCATTGACAACCACTAGCAGTGACATATTCTTGTGGATTCAGTGCCTGCTGGGTGACCTTTTCCACAGAAAGAGTAGCAATCCTGCCTGCTGTTCTACGGCTTTTTCTATTTGAGAAATTGAACATTAGAGTTTTTAATGCAAACTATAAGTAGCTGTGCATCACCAACCAAGGGGATTAGTGCCAAGCTGCTGTGGCATTTGTCATCAGTCCTCAAGCCTCAGCATCCAGGAGCCCATTGAGTCCTGGCCATTGCACTTACGGTTCAAGTGAGCTGTTCTGCCAGGTGCTGGAGTCACAGGCAATGGGTTATCGTGATTAAGAAGCTGGGCTTCGGGTTGGAACCCCAGATCTACGGTTTGCTTCAACTCTCACTTCTGAACTACATTTCACTGTTTATGAAATAGAGATTAGAGGACCTACTACTGAGAGTTGTTATTAGATTGAATGAGATACTTGCTGAAATCCACACATTCCAAGGTTGAGCTAGACTCTCCCTTTCTCTTTTATGTTTAACATACGCATTATTTTCATTTTCTCAGAAAGGCTACCATCTCAGTTTCTATTTCCCCTTTCACCCAGGAGTTATTTCACAGCTTTTAAAAATCCAAGAAGAAAGGTTTTCTGCACTTCGATTTTGCAATTTGTTTTCCACTTTTACTCCACTATCATCAGAGAATGTCGTTTAGAATATTCCTACCTCAAGGAGTTTATTGCACTTTTTGTGAGCTAATCTATAGTTAATTTTGTCAATGTTCTATCTGCATTTAGAAAATGGGATTTCCTACATTTAGAAAAGGGAAGTGTGTTCTTTATTATCAGTGTACAAAGTTTGTGATGTATCCAGATCTCCCTTGTTAATGATGTTGTTTGGGTCTCTCAGATCTTTACCGATCTTTTGTCTACTTGCCCTATCTTGGACGGAGAGTGGCATGTTGAATTACCTAATAGTACATTTCGATTTCTTCTTGCATCTTCTACAAAGGCCACTGCTGTGTTATTTGGGGTGCATCCACAACTGTTGAATGTTCCTTGTGAACCCTGGTCTTCAGCCTCAACCAGTTCTTTGTCCTGTTTTGTGCTTTCAGTCTGCATCCTACCCTGTCATATATCAGGATCAAAAGTGGTACTTTTTGCTGTCATTGCTGTTAGTTTATATTTGCCTTGTACGCTTTACCCATCTCTTTGCTTTTTGCCTTTTAAAATCACTTCGTGTTAGGCGTGTCTTGTGTTCAGCACGGAGTTGAGTCTACATTTCTGACTAGTACATTATACTCTGCCCAGCATGTAACCAGAGTTCCATTAAATATTTGTTTCCTTTTTCCTTTCTTCTCTTCCTCGACCAGGGCCAAGATTCACCTAAAACCATAATCTTTTCCCCCCCAGCTTTGTTGAGGTATAGCTGACAAAATTTTAAGATATTTAAAGTGTATTGCATGGTGATTTGATATACATATACATTGTGGAAGGTCAATCTCATTATTAGCAGTTCTGGGTCTATCTGGACGGAAGTCTCCTCCTGGACCCTCTGGCTTAGCTGGATTCTCATTTTCAGTCCTGCCCTGTGGTTCTCATACCCTAGCAGGATAGGCTCTCCCACACCACCTCATCAATGGTGGATTGAAGACCACTGATTTAAAAGTTTAAAGATGTATTCCCTCTTCTGGCTTGACATATGAAGTCTCCAGTGTTTGAACTAAGGCCCGATGTGTCCCAAAATATTCTTTACAATAGAATTTGGTGCCTTAGGAGGAAGTTACAGTATATAGACCACAGCTGGAATGAACCCTAGAAATCATCTACTTAAGCTCTCTCCCCAGGCATGAATCTCTCCTACGATATTCCACATTTTCTAGTCTCTGCATTTTTCTGGTAACGGCAATCTGACACTGTCACCCACACTGTAGGCTTGCATTCAAAACCCAGCAAAACTGTGTATTAGCCACACGATGCCTGGAACTTCTATAAGAACTGAGCCTCAGTTTTCATCTACAGAATGAGGACAATGAGAGAAACTCAGAGGGCTATTTAGAGGACTAAGGAGGGTTACAGTTTTACGTACCAGGCAGATAACTGATGGAATCCCCCAAGTGTGTGGCAATAGGAGTGCTGAGGGGAATTCATTCCCTTATACAAGGAGAAGCCTCACCCAGGCTCCTGCAGATTGGAAACCTGCCTGCAGCAATGTGGGCCTAATAATTTCCCCAGATCTATCCATTTTTCTAGAAAAGCAGAGATCTGGCTTTTCAATGTGAAATTTCCCAATGATTCAATGTAGGAAGTAGTTCGGATTTCTTGAACACACTAGACGGATCCTATCTGTCGTCTGGGTACACCTAGAGGCTGCGACTTTGCAGTCTCTGGTCTGAAGTAAATTAGCGTAACGCCCAGCACAAGATAGGCACTCCATAAACTATGAGTTCACCGGATCTAACACCTTAGACATCAGACTCCTGGCAGAAAGGACTTGTCCGTCTGATTTGGTAGCTATGAGACCAGGAAAGATCAAACGCAGAGTAACCGGGGCATCAACTGAAGGCCCAGGGAAAGCAGCAGAAATTGAAGGGGACAAAACAGAACAGGTTAGAGCGGCTCATGGAGGAATGGAAGAATTCTGCCTCCTTGCCAGTCTGCCTGCTCCAACTCCTCTTTGGCTGATACTTCCCACTCTCTCCTGCAACCGCAGCTCTGATCCCTGGGCAGACAGAACCGGCATGGGAGGAGTGGGGGGAGCAGGGTGGATCCTCCAGCTGCTGGAGTGAGAGAGGCTAGCAGCTTCTTTAGAGTGAGCTTATTAGGAAGGGAACGAAAAACGCTTTGAGCCCCAAGCTGAGGAGGCAACTTCCTCCCTATCCCTATTCCGTTTGGCTCTTCCCCACCAGCAACTCAGAGCCTAGCCAAATACATCCCACTCACATAGGCGGCAGCTGTCCCACACATGTTACAAACAAGGGCCACTAGAGCTGTCCCTATTTTTAGCATTTGGATGTGTCTGCCAAGGTCACCAAGATTCCCCGTTGACTGGCTCCATTCCTCTCCCTCTCCTCTACATGTCTGTTATTTTCCTCCCAGGTAGATGTTTTCTGTTCAGATGAGTTAAAGTAAGATGTCTGGGGGAACAGGGACCCACATATTTGCTGGTCTTCCTGGACTCCTTATAATTTCCATGGATTGGGTGATATATCTATCCCGAGGCATGAGAAATTGTGTACAGACTTTGAGAAATAGCACTCCAGGGTTGGATCAAAGCCACTCCCTTTTTGTCTCTTAAGCATAAAGGGAAGTTTAGAGCAAAAATTGCATTAAGGATCCTCCCATCGAAACTTCCAAGTACACAGTTGAGGACACTGAGGCCCAGAGGGGGCTGATGTGCTTGCTACTACCTGACATTATAATGAATATCATTATCGGGGCGCCTGGGTGGATCAGTTGGTTAAATGTCCGACTTTGGCTCAGGTCATGATCTCACGGTTCATGAGTTCAAGCCCTGTGTTGGGCTCTACGCTGACAGCGCAGACCCTGGAGCCTGCTTCAGATTCTGTGTGTGTCTCTCTCTCTGCCCCTTCCCCACTCATGCTCCCTCCTTCTCAAAAATAAATAAACTTAAAGAAAATTTTAAATAATAATAAATATTATTATAGCTTATATTCAGGAAGGTTTTCCTGCTGTAAGCACTTCATGTAGATTTCCAACTCAGCGAGGTATCTATTTCAATTATTCCCATTTTGCAGATGACAAAACTGAGATTTATTGGTTTAAGAAACTTGCCCAAAGTCACATAAACTAGCAATGGGAGGCCCAGAGAAGACACTTAGGATCTTGACTCCAATTCAACTCTTTCCAGAACCAAAGCTCAGTACACAGATTTCTCACGAAGATAAAAGAAAGGAAGGGAATGAGGGAGGCCTGGCTTGAACACACAACATTATCTCTGTGGGGCCCTTTCAGGCTATTCTTTGGAAACCTTTGAGTGTTTTCAGAACACAGGCACAGGCCTAGCAATGTCAGAGGAGATCCCTGGCCCTCTTTACCTGTTCTCAGGGTCAGCCAAGGCCATACTCCGAGTGACATAACACATCTTGAGGGGGATGCTTTTCCGATCTCTGTGGAAGGAGAAGGGCTGCGAGGACAGAGGGTCTGAGGAGCCGCCCCCTAACCGAGGCGATTCTGGCGGAGGCGTTTCCCAGCCGATCTCAGATACTGGGGAGCCTTTCTTCACATAGGGTGTGGCTTCTCGCATGTACTTCACTGCAAAAAAAAAAAAAAAAAAAAGACAACAGAGTTTTTAAGTACATCAGGGCTGGATTTCTGGAAGCTCTGATTGAGTTTTTCAAAACTTGCATGAGATGAGGTCTTAATACTGAACCTCTTAAACTCTAAGCAAGATCCACAACTTCTGTGCGTCTCAAAATAGTTTTTCTGTTATTTAAATTCTATACCAAAGTGGTTTTTAGAACTTGCTATTACGATGACCTGAACTTGAGAATTACTTTCAGCTTTTTTCAACTATGACAACTTTTATCTTTTCTGATTATAAGCTGCATTCTGGGGAAGAGGCTGAAAGACAAATGGGCAGAGAAGGAGAAAGCATAACTTAGGCTTAAAGGCACATGACTGTTCAATATAGAAGTTGGGAATTTGGTAGCCACATTCTCTATCCATGGCATCATTTTTCTGTGCAGAAGCAAGAATAGGATTTTCAATTTAATACCACTAAGCACATACAGTATGCAAAAAAAAAAAAAAAAAATCTTACATAAAAGGGTACTTATTTTGCAATTGAAAAAAAATTTGTAAGAGCAAAAATACCTTCTGAAGGAGCTGAAAACTAGCACCAACCTAAATGTCTATAAGAAAAATAATAAACTGTAAGACAGTTGTACAGTCATTTTAAAAAACGAGATATAGCTATAGATGTGTTGTAGAAAGATCTATAAGATCTATTATTAGTTTAAAAAATGTTAGACAGAAGTACATATACTTTAATCTTTTGCCTATAAATCATAAATACATAGGCTTATATATATATATAAGCTATATATATATATATATAACTATTTCTGGATAGAAACATAAGAAAACGTTAACAGCAGTTAGCTCTTGGGAGTGGAAATAAAAGCCAAGCTGACGAAGAGTAGACTTTACTATTCATTTATCACTCTTTTATACCATTTTTATGTTTAGCCAATATGTACATATTACTTTTGTGAAATTATAAAAAAACATAAATAGTTCAAAAGCTGAGTGGAATAGACTGAAATCCTGCACTTCGATGTGTTTCCTTGGTCTTAATAAGCTATTTGCCAAGGTGTCTGGGTGGCTCAGCTGGTTAAGGTCTGACTCTTGATTTCTGCTCAGGTCATGATCTCGTGGTTTGTGAGTTCGAGCTCCACACTGGGGTCTGCACTGAAGGCACAGAGTCTGCTTGGGATTCTCTCTCTTCCTCTCTCCCAGCCTCTCCCCTGCTCATGCTCATGCTCTCTCTCTCTCCCAAAATAAAAAAAAATATTTTTAAAAAAAGAAGGTTTTTTTTGCCTATTCCGAATTTAAACATTTTGTCCATAGACAGCTTCTGAATTGACAGGGCAGCTAGCTTCTTGGAACAATGCAACATAAACATCCATATCTTTCCCTCTATCACTCACACCGTCTGCTTCTGTGCTCCTCTGTAGCAGGGAGGGCGGGATTGGCGAAGTTCCTTACCGGTATCTGATTTTACAAATGGCAATGGACTGGAATGGGTACAAACTAGAGGATATTTACTCCAGATCGTTGATGATTCAAGTCCACAAACTAATGCCTTTACCATGCAAGACATGGGGCCAGGTTTACAGAGACTGCAAAAATAAGCAATAGACAGTTTCCTACTAAAGAGTTTAAAAACCATGGGTGACTACAGTGGATGCTGCTGGGTCCCATCAGATCCTTTCCACCAGTCTGAGCATGTATTTCCTAGCTGCCTGTGTTCGTTGAGAACAACTCTTAGCTGCCGGCCTGCTCTGGAAAACAGCTGTTAAACCAACAGAAGCCACCAAGTCTGGGAAGCTACAAAGTTGCTGCCTGATCCCCTGGACGGAGGCTCTGCTTCTCAGGAGCCCCACCCAAGGCAGTGATACAACACAAGTGCATAAACAGCACACAAAACAGAATGAGCTGAGTGTTAGAACAGGAATAAAGTATGTTGAAAAAACTCACAAGGAAACTGCATCTAGGAGCATGAGTGACAAGTTAGGTTCATAGCAATTTAATAAGCAGGCCAAACACACCGAGGTGCATGCAATATGGGCAGGGATTGGGGAACTCAGTCATAGGTATCAAAAATAGCCATACTAATTCAAGACCGAGGAGATGTCATTTAATACCAACACATATTTGAAAAGGAGATTTCAGGGTTTTCACTGAATATAGGTGCTGTTAGGAGAAAAAAGCTCCACGGTCACCACAAATCTGGTAGCACAGGCTGCAGTCACAGAAGAAGAAAGGGCATTCATGGACAGTGTATTTTAAGGCATATTGTTTATTTGTGGGCAATATACTTAAAAAGGAACACAAACATACCTAAGTACAAATGCAGAAAATCTAAGGGGACAGATTTAAGCTGTCCAAAGCCAGAATGAACAGACCGGTTTTGAAGACACTGAATTTTTTTAATCTCTAAAAATGTTTTGGTAGAAGCTAGAACACAGCTTAGCTTTGTATAGAATCATACTTGTTGATAAACAGGAAATTCAAATATAGCTGAGATGGTTTGAAGGTTCTCCTTTGGTTGCATTATTATGCTTCTGGCTGGAGTAGGAAATGAGTGTTGTAGAAGTGAGAATCCAGAGATGCTTCATGGAATAGATGTCAATTGAACTTGGCTTTAAAGGGAAGATAGGACTTCAGAGAGTGGAGGCAGGAATAACAATCCTTCTTTTATATAGTGCACTCTGATTTACACTTTGTATTGAAATCACATAGGAAAGGAAAGTTGCCTCAGTTTGAAGGGGAATAAAGAAAGAACATTTATTCTATACCTAAAGATGTGCAAAGTACGGAACCAGATGTTTTATATACCTTCCCGCCTTTAAGCACCACCTTATTTACTTTTTAAAGTTTTTTAAAGGTTTACTTATTTTTGAGAGAGAGAGAGAGAGAGAGAGAGACAGAGACAGAGTACAAGTCGGGGAGGGGGCAGAGAGAGAGAGGGAGACAGAACCCGAAGCAGGCTCCAGGCTCTGAGCTATCAACACAGAGCCCAACATGGGGCCTGAACTCATGAATCATGAGATCATGACCTGAGCCGAAGCTGGAAGCTTAACTGACTGAGCCACCCAGGCGCCCCAAGACACCACCCTATTTATAAGGTAACCAAGATCCAGAGAAAAAATGGGCAAAGGGTCTCTCATTGTTTGAGTGTCCATGTATCCATAAGCAATAAGGAAATAAATTGCTATTCTTTTCAGACCCTACTAGAAAGAAATGTTCTGTAGAACTATTCTTATTCTGATGGACACTAGGAACTAGATACATATGTTATCCCTTACAAGGCTAATATTATTTTATACATCAGCACAACAATGCATGGAAGTTTCACTTATGTGGCTGGTAAGTAGTGGAGCTGGAGTTTGACTTCCCAGAGATCACATTCTTTCATGGAATCTGGCTACCCCACCTAGACAAAAAAGGCAAAATGACAAGCTACTAGGTTTGGACTTCATTCCATAGGCAGTGGTGACAGCCATGGTGGTATTGGTCCATGAGTGAGGGAATGACAGAATCAGAAGTTAGCTACAGACAGCAAAGGATGATCAGGTGTACTAAAGAGAAAAGAAATCAGAGGTAGATCGACTAATTACAGAGCCATAGGGAGTTGCTGCCAGAGATATCCTGAGCAATACTCAAAATATCCATGGGAAGTGTAAGGAGTCTCAGAAATTTGTGGTTTGATTCACTCACGGGCAGAAGCACGGGGAGTATGGCAAGTCTTAGCCCAGAAGCAAATATTTACCAAGTAACCACTTCCTGTGCAGCACAGAGCTTGAGGAATTTATGACGGAGAGAAGACATAGCAACCAACATCCTGACGAAAGGACACCCCATTGGAAATGATATCCCAAAACAGTAATCCTTTTAACTGACCAGCTGAAAATAAAGACAGAGAAATTAAGAAAGTAGGTATGATAACTTATTCATTCAGCCAAAATCCATCAGTGATTTATTATGTGCTGAGGACTATACTGTCCATGAGTGATGATTTTTAAAAAAAGTGTCCCTATTTAAAAGAAATGTAAGCCTAGAAAAGGGGGAAGCAAAGAATTGAGTAGATGACATGAGTTCTTGTGTTAATCTTTTTTTTTTTAAATATATTTTTTTTAATGTTTATTTATTTTTGAGACAGAGAGAGACAGAGCATGAATGGGGGAGGGTCAGAGAGAGGGAGACACAGAATCCGAAACAGGCTCCAGGCTCTGAGCTGTCAGCACAGGGCCCGATGTGGGGCTCGAACCCACGGACCGCGAGATCATGACCTGAGCCGAAGTCGGCCGCTCAACCGACTGAGCCACCCAGGCGCCCCTCTTGTGTTAATCTTAAACCTGGTTTAAGTAGGTCCCAAGCTAGACAAGTCTCTAGGGAACTGGCAAAATCAATGGCAAATCCTTTCTGGAGGAAGGCAATTTCATCCTAGCTTCGAGGAATTCCCGTGAATCACTTTCAAGGGCAATGAACAGCATAAAATCTAAGAAAACTTACACATACGGAAACAAGGTAGCATGGGCAAGAACTAGTAAAAATAACTGACAGCAGTGACAGTCCCAACACAGAAGACAAAGCAACAGATATGTTTACCGTGTGTAAAGGAGCAAATGAAAAGCCCGAGAGAATCTTCCAGAGAGTATTTTTAAAAAGTGACCTAACAGGGGCGCCTGGGTGGCTCAGTCAGTTGAGCGTCCGACTTCGGCTCAGGTCATGATCAAGCAGTTTGTGGGTTCAAGCCCTGCGTCGGGCTCTGTGCTAACAGCTCGGAGCCTGGAGCCTGCTTCAGATTCTGTCTCCCTCTCTCTCTGCCCCTCCCCCATTCATGCTCTCTCTCTATCAAAAATAAATAAAATGTAAAAAAAAAAAAAAAAAAAAAAAAAAAAATTAAAAAAAAGTGACCTAACAGATTGGTAAAATAACCAAAAGAAATATCTAGTAGTCGCGGTACCGGTAATAATAATTATTGCTACATAATACATAATTATAATAATAAACCAGAATTAAAACTTCAATAGGTAGACATATCAAAAGAAGGAATTAGTGAGTGACTTGTAGATCAGAAGAAATCATACAGAATGTAGCACAAAGGTATTTAAAAAATGGAAAACATGGAATAGAGAAGTGGAAGATGAAGTGAGAAGGTCTAATGTATGTCTAACTGGAGCCCCAGAAGGAAAGGGTAGACAGAATGTGGCAGAGGTTAAGGATTTTCCTGAAGGAAAGACAGCAATCCATGACTGCAAGAAACCTGACTTAATTTTGATGAACAACACCAGGGCTCTTCCCCAGTGAAGCCAAACAGAAATAAAGGATCCTTCTGCTTTCTACCTCAGGCACACTATGTTTCTTCTGAAAGCCTTAGATATCACCTCCCCTTTTCACTAGTTTTGGGAGGAGAGCTCAGCAAAATCCCTAAATGAGTCCAGAGATCTCTGGAACCATCAGAAAACAAGTTTTCAATTTCAAGCGGGGAAAAAAACAAAACAAAACAAAATGAAAACAGATTATCATCATTGTTCCTGAACAAGGTATACTGAAATCACTGAACTGTTTCCATATCTGTCCTGAGAAAGAACAGGTAACATCAACGCCTCCCTGAGTAAAGCCCCTTTGTTCATGAATCTTGCCTCTTGTTGATATGTGTAGAAAAGAGAAAATGGAGAAACTTGTTTCTGTATATAACAAAGAAAGCAACAGAAAATTGCCACTGTATTTCTCCAAGGGCCCACAATTTTTGGTCCAGAAGGAGTGGTAAAAGTATCAGAATATCCCTTCTTGCTACAAGACTTGGTCATCAGTTACGTGCATAATTCTACTGTCAAGCAGTTCCCCTCCAATCACCAATTGAGGCCTGAGGCTAAGTCCCTTCTCTCCTCAAGCAGACAGTAAGAACAATGTGGCCATGCCTGGGTGTGGTAAAAGAGTGCCTCTAACAGAAAAGAAAGTGTATGTGAAACCTTTTCATGGTTTTTTGTGCCTTAGCCTCCTGAGATTTCTACACATTGCGGTCAAAATAACGAGAGAATAGTCTAATTCAGGAGGGTGAAGTGTTTCCCAAAGACTATATCTGACTGCAACAGGTGTTCCAAATTATAGCATACTGAATGATATAGAGGTCTGTTTTTCTTTTACTAAAAATCTACAGCAAAAGAAAAGGGCTGCCAGGGCGGCTTTGCTCCCTGGAGTTGTGAGGGGCTCAGTCCTATGCCCCCTTCCTCTTCTGCATCTCTAGCCTGTCATCTGTTAATCCAATATGGCTGCTTGAGTTCCAGTCGTATGAACCAAATTTCCATCAGCAGGAAGAAAGAAGAGGACACACCATGCTTCCTCCTTTAAGAACACTTTTCAGAGGTCAATTCATTATATCTGCTTACAAACCATCTACCAGAATTTAGCCACATGGTCATTTCTAGAGGGAAAAGAAATTTTACTCTTAACTCTGGGTAACTTGGTGCCCATCCAGTTAAAAAGTGAGGAGGAGAGGCCATTATTGTGGAAGAAGAAGAGAATAGATACGAAGGGAAACTTTCAGTTTCTACCACACAAAGATATCCCTAATTCTGTCAGCTCATCACAACTAGGTTTTATAACACAGAAGTACAAATAAATGGGTTGGAGAGAGCACTAAAAATCACAATGACTAGATCTCATGAACTCTGCGAAGTGTTTTTTGTGTACTAACTCGTTAGAACCTCACAACCATTCTATGATACAAGCTGTTCGAACATCCTCATTTTACCAAAGATGCAGTGATGGAAAAGGGTTAAGTCATATCCCCAAATTATAGTGCTGGAAAAGGCAGAAGCATGAGTCAAATCCAAGCAGCCTGGCTCCACAGTTCTTGCTTTTAACTACAAAGTAATACTGTTTCTCACACTTTTTTTTTTATTATTAATTGAATGTGTGTGTATTTAAGCCAACATTTTTATGCACTGGGAGAAAACATCCAATTAAGTGGCTATTGCCTGTAACATAAGAGAGCTTGATTTTGTAAGCCTAAACTATTAAACTATGGCATTTCAATAAATGCCTTTTAAGACACTGTAATATGTATGCATAATAGAGGGTTTAACCTGGCAGAACTGAACAGCTACTGTCTGCATAATTACACCTCCATGTGCTTACAAGACAGTAATTTCAGGCAAAGAGCTGTTGAAACCGATCAAGAAGCAGCCAGGCCCCAGTTTGGGGTGCCTCATAGTCAGAACTAATTAATAAACCTGCCCTTTCTGGGCATCATGAATTAAAAACTGTGGTTGAGCAATTAAAATTCCAATCTTCACTTGTGAAAAAAGGGGAGGAGAGCCGGAAGGAGTGGTCTTCGAACCAATAATCCACCAAGTCACTTTCAATATGTTTCTGGTTTGTCATCTCAAGGACGAGCAGTTGTGAAGATTTCAAAAGAAGCTTCCGTGAAGCCCAAGTTTGCGAAGGCCCCAAGTTGCCACAATTAAATCTTTGTTGAGGCGGCCAGATGACATCTGAAAGGAAAAGCACACACAGGCTACTAATGAGGAAATGCTCTAGGCAAATCCAATCAGCTCTCCTACTAGGCTGGTTTCTGAGGAGCCAGCAAGTCCCTCTGATATGTGCAACTCGCCTTCTTAAAAATAACAACAAAAACAAAAACAAAACAAAAAAAAAATTTCCAGATTACAGGAAGGAAAAGAAATATTTCATTAGTCTGGGGGCTGTGAACACAAAACGTGCATTTTTCTAATGGGGTTAAGGGGAAAGGGGACCAGCTGGAGGCAAGAAATCTGGGTGTTAGGGCCACGAGTGAAACTTTCAGGTTGGGGCCAGGTTAGTGACAGTGGGATTTGCTGACAAAATGCAATATAAGACTTTTCCTTAATGGCATTTTCCTAGGTCATCTTAGGAAAGAAGCAGAGGGAGATCATCCATATTTCCGGAAAAGCCAAGAAATGGAGAAGGAAGTAACACAAGCTTCTTGGAGGGTACAGCTAAGCTCTCGGGAGGTGGAGTGGTGAGGTGGACGTGGAAGTTGGGGACGAGCTCTGCCCCTAACTAGCTGTCTAGCCCTGGGCAAGTGGGCGAGTCACTTCCCCTGCTGGACCTCATTTTCTTCACCTTCAAACATTCTATAATTCCTTAGGAAGTTAACTCTTCTGACAACATAAAAGAATTGTTTGTTCTTACCTCATCTTGCTGTTGTGTCTCCACCAGCAAATAGCCCTGTTAAAATGTGTGCCACACTTTTAGTCCTTAGGTAGACGTATCTTCTGACTTCCTACCAAACTCTACAGGCTTCCGACAAATGTGACAATAAGTCTGTGTTGAGATTAAGTACTCAAGTTACTTTTCCTTTGGTTTGGAGGAGTTTGTCTAGAAGAATCATTGCTTTCATTCATTTACCAACATTTATTTCTCTTCCATCATGCTGGGGTGGGGAGGGTGGTCCTTGAAGGTAGGATTTGAAGAGACATTTGAAGGATGGTCCAAAGGCTATCATGAAGCCATAAGGACATTCTGGATGAAGGTGATGAGTTTTGTTTTTGTTTTTGCTTTTAAGATTAATTAATTAACTAATTTGTTTTGAGAGGAAGAAAGAGCATGAGCAGGGTAGGGGCAGAGAGGAAGAAAGAGAGAATCCTAAGCAGGCTCTTCAAGGTCAGCATGGAGCCCGACACATGGCTTGAACTCATGAACTGTGAGATCGTGACTTGAGCTGAAATCAAGAGTCAGCTGCTTAACCGACTGAGCCACCCAGGCATCCTGCTGCTGAGTTTTAATATGTGGCATCAGGAGTAAAATAGATTTGTTGTGCATTTGCTGAATAATTATTGCCCTACAATTAAAAATCTATCTTGAAATTATCCTATTTTATTTTATTTTTTAAATTATTTTTTTAATTTATTTTTAATTTATTTATTTTTTTAATATATGAAATTTATTGTCAAATTGGTTTCCATACAACACCCAGTGCTCATCCCAAAAGGTGCCCTCCTCAATACCCATCACCCACCCTCCCCTCCCTCCCACCCCCCATCAACCCTCAGTTCGTTCTCAGTTTTTAACAGTCTCTTATGCTTTGGTTCTCTCCCACTCTAACCTCTTTTTTTTTTTTTTTCTTCCCCTCCCCCATGGGTTTCTGTTAAGTTTCTCAGGATCCACATAAGAGTGAAACCATATGGTATCTGTCTTTCTCTGTATGGCTTATTTCACTTAGCATCACACTCTCCAGTTCCATCCATGTTGTTACAAAAAGCCATATTTCATTCTTTCTCATTGCCACATAGTATTCCTATTTTAGATAGTACAGTTATTCGATGTGATCTGCCTTGATTCTTCAACGAAGCAAAATCATTGCCCCCAGGGATGCCTCCAGAGACCTGTGGAGACTATCCTATTCCATGACTGCTAGAACCACCTAAAAGCACACTGACAGGTTTGGTTATCCATTAATTCAACAAACGTTTACTGAGCTCCTGCTATGGGCTCAGGGCCCTGAGTGTTGGAGTTATTCCGGTCAACAAGACAGACTGGGTGCCTGCCCTTGAGGTGATTGCATTGAGGTGTAAGTGTGCATGCTGGGGGGTGGGTAGGAGACATTAGACCAATAGATAAATGCTCCAGAGCATTGCTCGGGGAGAGACACACACTAGAGGACTGGGGTCTGTCCCAGTTCACATAGAGCCACTCAAAAACTGGCCTCTGCCCACCTCTTGTTGTCATCTCAGCTGACTACCTCTTGGTCTCCACAGTTCATACGTCAGCCAGAGAGAAATTCTTTTTAATCCTCTGAACATGCCATGCTCTCTCCTGCCTCTGTTCTTGGCAAATGTGGTTTCTTCTGCATGGAAACCTTTTCTCTCTACAACCTGTAAGTCTAGTTCAAGTAAAAACCTCTTTTTTTTTTTCTTTTTAATTTATATCCCAGTTAGTTAGCATATAGTGCAATAATGATTTCAGGAGTAGATTCCAGTGATTCATTCCCTATGGCTAACACCCAGTGCTCATCCCAACAAGTGTCCTCCTTAATGCCCCTTGTCCATTTAGCCCATCCACCCACTCACAACCCCTCCAGCAACCATCAGCTTGTCCTCTTTACTTAAGAGTCTCTTATGTTTTGTCCCCCTCCCTGCTTTTATATTATTTTTGCTTCCCTTCCCTTATGTTCGTCTGTTTTGTATCTTAACTTCCACATATGAGTGAAGTCATATGATATTTGTCTTTCTCTGACTGACTTACTTCACTTAGCATAATACCCTCCAGTTCCATCCACGTTGTTGCAAGTGGCAAGATTTCATTCTCTTTGATTGCCAAGTAATACTCCATTGTGTATACATGAATATATACCACATCTTCTTTATCCATTCATCTGTTGATGGCCATTTGAGCTCTTTCCATATGTCGATTTCCATATCGACAACGGCTACTGTCGATAGTGCTGCTATAAACACTGGGGTGCATGTGCCCCTTTGAAACAGCACACATGTATCCCTTGGATAAATACCTAGTAGTGCAATTGCTGGGCCGTAGGGTAGTTCTATTTTTAACTTTTTGAGGAACCTCCATACTGTTTTCCAGAGTGGCTGCACCAGTTTGCATTCCCAAAAAACCTCCTTCTTAAATTGTCCAGATATGCCTTCCTTAGGCTCCAACCATGCTTTGTGACCTCCATGATATCAGCAGCATCAGGACATAAACATTATGAGAATGGCTTATGCCATGCAAGGTGCCATGCTTCTCTTCTTACAAACATTGAAGCACTTGCACATCACATGCAATTATTTGTTTGTACATAGGTCTCTCTGGTGGAATCATAAGGTCCTCAAAGTTGAGTAACTACTTTACAGTAGAAGTTAAAACTCTCGACTCTGGAGCCACAATGCATAATTTCAAATCTTGCCTCTGCCACTTATGGCAGTCGGTTAACTGGGAGGTTAAGTTTCCTTAATCTTTCAATGCCTCCATTTTTCCATCTGTAAAATGGGGATAAGTAGTAGTGCCTACCTCGGAGAGCTGCTGGAGGATCAAATGAACTAATATACACCAAGGGCTCAGAACTGGGTCTGGCACATGGTAAGTGTTCATGAGCGTTAGAACAAAGGGAAACTTGATATTCATATCTATATCCAAGCAATTAACACAATGCCCATCTGTAAAATTGTTGCGAGCAAATGAATAACAATGTTACTTAGGATCTCCAAGATAGAAATTTTCAAAGATTTGTTCTTGAGGAGGAAGAGTCTTATAAATGAACAGCAGAGGCCAGAGAGTATCTGTCACTTGTTGAAAGTTTCAAGACAAAGAGAGAACAGAGGAAGGTCAGAAATCCATTTCTTCTGTCCTGTAGAATGGAGGTTGGCAAGCTTTTTATGTAAAAGGCAAGACAGAAAATTTGGGGGGCTTGGGCACCTTCAAATCTTTGTCACAACTGTTCCATTCTAGCATGAAAGAGCCACAGACAATGTGTAAACAAGTAAGTCTGGTTGCATTCCAGTGACTATATATATATATATATATATATATGTATGTATATTTTTTTTTACAAAAACAGGCAGTGGCCTTCATTCGACCATGGAGCTTTAGACAAGTAACAATAACTAGCAATTATTGATTATTTACTATGCATTGGGCCCCACTCAAAATGTCTGAGGTATACTAGCTTTTTTCAAAGCGACTCTATGAAGTAGGGATATCGTTACACCCGCCTTACAAGCAAGGAGAGCGTTTCACAGAGAGTTGAAGTGACTTGCCCAAGGTCACAGAACAGAGATGGGCAGAGCTGGAGTCTGGAATGAAGCAGTCCCGCTCCAAAGCACCCAGTCCTGATCACTAGAAAGGGAATGAGCTCTTTCTTTGCACCCTGGACGCTGTCTCCACATGTGGCCAGATGTTCATGCCCAAGTTCTGTTTGCTCAACCATGAAAATTTTAGAAATCATGCCTTTACAACACCATTTTGTCTGAAATGTCTTCTGTATATTCCTTTTCTTGTCTTGAACCCAAATCTTATTCCTGTAATTTGTATTCACTGATCATGGCTCTACTCTGCAGAGATACACAAAGCATCTTGAGCCTCATGTAAACTAATAATACATAAGTGTTTGGCTTTCTATGAAGACAAAGATAAGCCAGATTAAGAGGAGACTGCCCAACTGGTACCTTGCTCACTTCGCATCCAGATGTTATAGGGCTCTGGATCCACATTCTCTCAGAGCCTAAAGGTGTTAATGGATGAACTTAGTGTGTGACAGGCATCACAGATGTTGCTTTTACTACTTCAGGCTCCTAGATAAAGCTGGAAGAGACACCCAATCCCTCAGATGACAAAACTAAGATTTTCAGAGTTTCACAAAGGCCCAAACAAAAAGAAATATAATACGGATAAGATGGAATATTTTGTCATTGTGTGTTCAAAATAAGCATCATTGTAACAAGTAAGATAGGAAGAAGTGTATTATAGTTAATGTGAAGGAAAGTTCTAGGGATTTCCATAGCTATGGCTGCCATAATATGACATTAGGCTCCACCGATAGAAGTATGGTGATCACAGGAGAGGACAGTTTCCCTCTTTACCACTGATCGGCCCATACCTGAAACAGGTTGGTCGATGTTTAAATGAGGGTAAGAAGGATGACCGTGTTGTTGAAAGGTTCAAGAAATAAAGAAAACATAAATTAAATGGGAGACTTTAAAGCACAGAAGGGAGGAGTCTGGAGTCTGATTGCTGGGGTCTAATTCCTCACTCTCCTATAGCTAAGCTGTGGACTTAAGCAAATTACTTAGTTTCCCCATATGTTAATTCTTTCACCGATCTCATAGAATTGTTGTGAGGATTAAGTGAGTTAATATAAGGAAAAAAATAAATGTTTAGGAAACTTGACATAATAAACATCATAAGGGTCAGTTGCCATTATTGGGAGTTAGCCTGCGAAAGAGAAGATTTAGGGAACCTAAAAAGTGGTGGATTGGGCTAAACTCACTCTGTGTATCTCTGGGGAATAGAGCCACAGTTAGTGAATACAAATTATGGGGGCAAAATTTGGGCTCAATGTAAGAAAACACACTGTGAGGTAGGGGGTTCCTTACTGCCAATGACATAGAAGCAGAAACCAGGTGAGGTATGTCCCATGTTGCAGAAAAGATCTGTCTACTCTGTGGAAGAACAGACTGTTTCTTAAATCCCTTCAGGCTGTCAAGTTCTATCTTCTTTCTGGAATTTGGGTGGTTAAGGTGCCTACTCCAGAGACTCCAATACAGTGAGGGCAGGTCATAGTTGTACACCACATAAAACCATGCTGTCCATTCCTTTATTCTTATATGCTTATTACCTACATATCAGTTATATGACACAGGGACAGTTAGTCAAGCTCAGTCTTAGAATCCTCATCTGTAAAATAAGGAACACGATGCATTCCTAAGAGAAGCCATACAATGTAGTAGTTTAATAAATGAGCTCCAGGGGCGTCTGGGTGGCTCAGTCGGCTGAGTGTCCAACTTCGGCTCAGGTCATGATCTCGCGGTTTGTGAGTTCAAGCCCCGCCTCAGGCTCTCTACTGTCAGCGTGGAGCCCACCTCAGATCCTCTGTCCCCACCCCCCACTTTCTGTACTTCCCCCACTTGTGCTCTCTCTCTCAAAAGTAAACATTAAAAAAATGAGCTCCATAGTCAAAGGATATGGGTTTAAATCCAAACCTATTTACAAGCTGGGCTTCTCAGAACAAGGTATGCAACCTCTCTCTCAGTTTCCTCACCTGATAATAACAGTACCTATCTCAAAGAATTTTTATGAGGATTAAATAATTTTTTAAAATGTATACAAAGCTCTTAGAACAGTGCCTGGCACATACTCGGGACTCCCATTTAACTATTACTAACATGTTGTTGCTGTTGTTCTGAGATTTAAATGAGAAAATGCATTGCAGGGCCACCGCTTTCTTTTCTAACTCGAGGAGCTGTCAAAATCATCAGTGCTTGAAAGTATTATTTCACTATTTATTCACTGCATATAAAGTAAGCCCCTACTCTGTGCTCAGTGGGACTAGACACTGCAAGATGGATAATCGCTCAGACTTACAAGTTCTTGCTTCTGAGGATTTTATGATCGTGCCAACGAGAAAAGGCACACAAGCCTAAAACCTGGGAATTGCTATAGAAAATAATTCAGTACACACACAAATAGCCTATATCGTCAGGTATAACCAAGTTGAGAGGGCATGGATTCTGACGTCTACAGGCTCGACCCATCAACAATTTGCTGTGGGCTCCTCACCACTGCAAATAATCATAAATTCTCCTCGGGAAAATACGGTAACTATTTTAACAGCTATCCCTTAACATCTGAAGACAGGAAGTGAGTAACGGGCTGAAAGAATGTCTGAATACTCAAGCCCTAATAATTGTTTTTGCTCTTTCCTAGACAGAAGATCCTATGTGAATAGGACTTTACGTCACAAGACAGGAAGCCCTGCTGTCACTCCCTCCTTACAGGCAGCTCTGGAAAATAAACCTCTGTTATTCCAGGTGGAGCTTGGTGAAAACATCCTGCAAATCAAACTCGGACTCAGTAAATTTGCAGCTACTTTTCAGTGGCAGAAGCCCAGAGCATAAAGGAAACTACGTTAAATAAACAAAATATCATTACCAAGGGCAGACCCAGGCCAGGTCTATTTTCCTTTTTCTTTTTTTTTTTTTTTTAACCCTAGCCCAGATATGCTGCAGACCCAAAGTAATCATACAGGCATATGGAGGAAAGGGAGGGGGAGGGGGGCTCTGAAACATCAGGTTTCTCAAACTAGACAAGGTTATGAACACCTGCTGTTTCAAAAGTGCATTACACTTTAAAACACTCCCATGTGCACACTTTCATTTCATCCTAACTGTCATCTTCACAGAACTACGCATGAACCAGAAGTCCTACAAGAATCTGACTACGCATTTATTTGCTTGAGACTTCCATGGCTCAAGAGGTAAGAGCCTAGCAACTTTCCCCACCAAATTCTACCCCCTGCACAGTACACATACTATCTACACCCAAACACATCTTGTTCAACAGAACGAATGCCTACAGAACTCACCTCGTGTTCTGGATTTTCTCCTAAAGGCCAAATGTAGCTTGGCCTTGTTTGCAACTCTCCAAAAACTACGAGAAGTCGATCAGGATGACATAAGAGAGGCCTAAGCAGGCAAACTTCTTGGATATGCCTGTGAGAGCCAGGAGAATAAAACTTTACATGTTTTTCCTCTAAACCTCTTGACTGGACTCTAAACAGTCAAGATAGACGGGCTTGTTTTTGTTGTTTGTTTGTTTTGCTTTATATTTTTATTTTTTGTTAATGTTTATTTTTGAGAGACAGAGAGACAGAGCACGTGTGGGGCAGGGGCAGAGAGAGAGGAAGACAAAGAATCCAAAGCAGGGTCCAGGCTCTGAGCTGTCAGCACAGAGCCTGATGCGGGGCTCAAACTCACTAACCACGAGACCATGACCTGAGCTGAAGTCAGATGCTTAATCGACTGAGCCACCCAGGTGCCCCAGTTTTGCTTTTTAAAGAGGTCAGGAGGGGATGATGGTGAGCATCAGAGAACAGATACAATTTTTTTATAATAAATAGACCCACAGGAAAATTTAACAACAAAAGAGGTGAGAAAACTGAGGTTCAGAGAGTTTAAATATCTTACTTCCAGTAAGCAGAAGCCCTAGAATTTGAGCCCTCATGTTCTAAATCTAATATCCAATCTAATAAATCTAATAACCACAGCTGTAACAATACAACTGGTTTAGTATCATGTAGACATAGGCTAGATTATTGTGCCTAATGAGTAGTGAATTGCTATGAAACCTGGGAATATCTCTGGGTATGAGGGGGTTACATTAATAAACATTCTCTAATGGTCATATCAGAATTCAAATTATCAAAATATTCCACATCTGTCATAATGGAAAAATCTAAAGGTAGCATAGGCAAGATCAAAAAAATAGACACCCCCTGGAGTATTTCATGAAATAAAAAATGTAACAAAAATCAGCATTCTACATAGAAGGGGGAAATAACAGATACAAAAAAGATTAAAAAGATAATAAAATAACACTTTCTATAGATTTAGGATAATAAATTTGAAGAGTTAAAGAAATGAATTCCTAGAAAAAAATAAACTTACTCAAACTGACCTCAGTAGAAATAGGAAGCATGGCTAGTCCTATAACACTCAGAATGGAAACACTCTGGTTAATATCCTTACCACAAAGAAAACACCAGAACCAGATATTATCAGTGAATTCTACCAAATTTTAAAAGATAGATCACTCAAACTATTTCAGAAAACAAAGACAGAGTCTCCCCCAATTTAATTTATGAAGCTAATAAAATGTTAAAAATGAAACCAGACAAAGAAAATTTCAGAAAGGGAAAGTGCAAACCCATTTCATTCATAAATATAAGTGTAAAAATTCTAAACAAAATATTAGCAAACCAAGTCCAATAATGTATAGAGAAGACAGTACAGGTTTGGTCTGGGGGATCTTTAGGAATTTGCCTTAGAAGCATTTTTTGGTAGACTTTGCCTTAGGGCAACAAAATTTAAAGTATGTAAAAATTTTTACATGATTTTTTCAAATTACGCAGTATTAAAGGTGTTATTTACATTATATTTCAAGTACTCTTCCAGCCTATAGAAAACTATTGAATTTAATACCTAGAGTCAGCAAACCACATCATGATTTTACTACGTGTCTAGAAACAATATCATGAATTACAAAACTGGAGATACTTTTTAGTCTGCGTGCCCCAGGCTTATTAAAAATCTGGTTTTAGTCTCTGCCAGTGAATATCTGGGTTCCAATGTTCTATCACAAATAATGGTTTGCCCCTTGCACAAGCCAAAAAGATTTCTGGTTTAGATTCTTCCCTATGGGCAGGCAGATACGCCTTAAAATATTTTCTGACAATTATTTTGAGGTGCATATTGGTACCTAGGTAAAGCGGCCTTTTAGAACACTTCTGAATATGTGCTAGATATTATCCAGTTGAATATTTATAGCAAATATATGAGTTATGTGTCATTAGCCCCATTTAACAGTTACAGATACTAAGGCTTAGGAATGTCAGGAAATGTTCCATGCAGCCATTTGTGGAGGAGTCAGAAGCATAAGCCAGATTGGTCTGAGTGGAAGCCTGTAATCCTTTAGCTAAACCATACTGTTTCTTGAGTAACCCAATAAGCTTCCTGTTTAGTTTGAGCTTTCCATTCACAAGACCCACAACCTCCTCGCTCATCTTTGCTGTTCCTAGATTAGATCTCAGAACAGAGATAATGTTTTAGACAGAAGGAAGGGTTTAAGTCATCTGTTCAATTCAATGGCTACTTCCCTTTTGAGCTTTCATCTTTATTTACCTTTTGCCCTTTGCTTGGCCCTGGGCTGTCTGCAAAGAAGGGAGGGTGAGGAGAAGGTGGTGGAGCTATGGATAACTTGGAACATAAGAAAATATCCTTAAGGTTGCAACCCCTAAAATGATTCTAGGGTCTTACAGATCTGTCCCTGTCCTCTTTGTTTCTGGAAGGTCTGCCTTAGTTGGAAATGACACAGGAAACTACCATTTATGGTACAACTTTTTAAATAAGACACTATAAATATAGTATCTGGTTTAATACACATAACTCCAATAGATTAGTATTGTGAAATAGGAAATCCTGGTTGTGAATTACAGACTGAACACTCTCACTGTCCATTGACACGGCCATCCAGGTTTCCCTCATACAAACATCCGTGGAAACCACTGTAGATGTAGCCAGATATCTTGAACCAAAGAATCCAAAGTATTTTGCATGGAAAAATATAAATGCTTTACTCTCTATTAGGCTCCAAACTTTTCACTCCTTTTCCTTTTTTGTTCAACATAATGCTTATCTAAAATATAAATACCTTTTAGGATCAGCCTACAAGTCACGTAGGATTTGTGACCTGAGCAGGCTCAAGAAGGCTCTGATATAAAGTAATCAAATACTTACAGTCTAATATGTTATCTGTAATAACAGAAGAAGAACCCAGATAACAAACTTTTACCATTACAACAATGCATTCTGTTTGTCGTGTATTAAAAAAAAAACAAAACAAAACTTTTTTTTCTCTTCTATCCTTGGGTAAGGCCCAAATACTTTCTAAATGGACATTCTGCTTTAAGAAAATACACCCACATTAAACTATATACTATACTAATTACTTCCCAGAAATGGTTCCTTCTAGTTCAACAATCATTTACAAACATTAAGATATATTTCATTGAATCATACCCAGAGTTCATGGAATCATGGGCTTACAAGTGAATTATACTTGGAATGAATTTTCTACCAGAGCTTAGAAATACATGGCATTATTCATACAGTGAACAAAGTACATCCAATTCTAAATTGTTCAACGATGCCTGTTGCCAAAACAAAGAGGTAGGGAAAGAAGCATTGGAACTACTAAATTTTAGCTATAGATGCATTTCTCTGATGTGATGAAAAATTAATTATGGGCCACTTGGAAAGGTACAGGACAAAGATTTCATATTATAAGACAAATAATAATGGTAAACCCATTAACACCACAGGAGCATTTATTCCTCCCTTAACCAAAACTGTGAATAGACACTTATGAACTATCTATAAATGACCACATTTATGTCTCACAACAGCCCATTTTACATACGAATAAGCTGAAGCTCAGACAGGTTTACTTGCCCACCATTACATGCATCACATGTAGCAGGGTGGGAATCCAAACCCACTTTATGACTCCAGCTCTAGCCATTAACCATCGTATAGGCTGTGCATCTGAGACACTGGTCCCCTTCTCTTTCCTCTTTCCAGCATCCAGCATGTGCTTTCAGACACCCATCCCTACTCCCAGGATTAAAAGCATCTGAAAATGCACTGACCCCAGAGTCGAATAATATAAATATCATTATTCTTGGAAATTGTTCTAGAGTGGAAAACATTGGACTTGAGAGTTAGGATCCCTGTGTTGAAGCCCAGCTCTTTCCTTCAGCTGCATAATGATGGGCTTACTCATTTAATCTTCCTAAAGCTCAGCCTCCTCATCTATGCAAACCAACAGAAATTATACTTTTTAAAATTTAGGCATAATTTATATAGAGTGAAGTGCTCAGATCTTAAGTGTATCACTCAGTTAGTTTTCATGAATGCATATTAAGACACAGTACATTTCCATCAGCCTAGAAATTTCCCTCATGTTCCTTTTCAGTCAACCATCCCTCACCCCATTCTACAGAAAAGCAACCTGATTTGCTTACCCTAGAATTTTCTATAATGCAATTACACAGTATGTAGTTGTCTGTGTGTCTTTAGCTGCTTCCACTTGGAAAAATATTTTTGAGATTCACCCATGTTGTAGTGTGTAATAATTGTCCATTCCCAATAATAGCAATTTGATACAAGTATTCAAAGAGATAATGTACACTATTACCAATTAAAGGCTCTCCTCCAAAACTGTCATTATTCAAAAGAGGAAACCTAGGAATAGAAGGGGAGGAAAATCTAAATCTATCGCGGCTGGAATAGATTTGGAGAAAGGGGTTCATTATTAGTGGCTCTTATATAACATTCTTTATATGTTTAAGAACATCGATGCCAGAGACACTTATATTTGGTGTTTTGGGTGCAACTGGATTGAATTCAGCCTACCAGACAAGAACTTAATTTTCTGCCATGCAGAGACAATTTTGATCCCGTACCTTCCCAGTGTATTTCTGAAATATCCCATTTGCCCACCACAGAGGTGGAGGTCCCTTTACTCAGAAGATTACATGTGAGAGGCCAGCATGTGAAAAGCCATGCGTTAACGCTAGCCTTCAGCAGGGGCCAAAGTTTATGGGGTCAATTCTGGCCAGCTGTGTAATTCAATTTTTCAAAAGGGAGCAGGAGTCTGGTCCTCACGAGCACAAAACCAATGCTGCATTTCACAGAAGGCGATTTGGCCACAATAAATAAATCCACACTCTAGAAGGAAACGGAATCATTGAGATGCATATCTTAAGTCCTTTCTTCATGGCGGAGGCATTCTTCACTAGAAGCACGGTCTAAATAAGAAGCAGGTATCATTCCCAAAGGTCTTGCCTAACAATCAGTCCTAGAGGGTGAGGTATAAATATTCATACTCCAATTCCAAGCAAAAAGTTCAGAAGCCACACGAGTCTTGGAAATGACCCCTTGTTCGGGTGGTAACTTGGGCAAGAAGAATGCCCTAGAGGGACACATGAAGGTATACAAAATTTATTAAAATATCAAGTCACATTTTGAGCAAGGTATGGAAGAAATCTCCTCAAAGTTCCTGCAAGCCTGTGGGTGGAAGTTTCTATCCTGCTTCCTGCAGAAACAACATCTGTTCTTACATTCAACACAAGCCACCTCTGATATTTATTGCATTGGCTGAATGCTGAAAGCATCTGAAATGTTCAACCTCTTGATCTGTCAGCAGTTTGATTTCTGTGAAAAGATGAGCTACATAATAGCACAAAATGGAGAAATTTCATGTACCCAAAAGACATAAATCCCCAATACAATCAAATTTTCTTTCCATACACAACTGTGCAAGTTGTAGAAAATACATCCAACCTTTACCTTAGAACTTTCTTTTTATGTTCCTCTACGTGTATAGCTCTGTTTCCTTTAATAAGGTACACTCAAGGTCATTCAGTTGTGACTTAACCCATTCACTTCTCTGAAACACATTTAGATTAAATGCAGGAAAGTGAAACCATATGTTTGGTCTCATTAAGCTCACAATATCCTTATGGGAGAAACAGGGAATTTGGTTCATTATCCTAACTGTTAATGAAGGATAAATTGGTTATATTTAAGTGGGGTTTACATTTTATTTTTATCCAATGTTCAAGTGTCTTGATTCTCATCAAAATGTGAGGCTGGCAGTTACTCAACAGAGGCCAGAAAACAGCAAATTAGTCTGCATCATATGAGTTGTGTATCTGGGGGGAAAAAGTAGTTAAAAAAGAAAAAAAAACAGACTTGGGTTTTATGACTTAAAGATGTCCCCGTTTAAAAGACTAATAAACAAAAGATGCCTGGAAGGTACAAAAACCTAGGAACCTGGACGGGACTTGATGAAATCTCTATGCAAGATTTCATGTGATGTCAAGCACTGAGCACCGCGACTTGGCACAGACCAGAGAGTCGCATTACCAGAGGCTGAAATGACAAGTAAGAGAGGGGGCGCTGCTTCTCCTTTGTGTCTTCTCTTCCTCATCTCTTTTCTCTGAAGGACTCCCTGCATTCCAGATCCTGTCCTGCTTGCACAGCAGTGGAGGAAATATTTTGAGAAACTAATCAAGAATCTGGACTAATCAAAAAACCTGTTCTCGAACTCATCAAGGAGCTAGGGTTTCTGGAGAAAGCAATGAAAAGAACCACCTTATAATAATCTGTAATGGTCCTATTTATTTTGGGAAATTCCTTCTGATTTAATCTAAATTCAATCCCTCAGTCCTGCTAGAACCCTGGGAACTTCTTGGGGAGTTGTGAGTGGTTTAAATCATCTCTTCTGCTGGACTCTGGGCTCCTTCATAAGGGGAAAACGAACTGAGGTCTTTCATCCCTGTTGTTTTAGGGCTGAGCTCATAGTTGGTGCCCAACAAATGTTTGATGAATATATGAATAAATGAATGAGTGAATAAAAGAATACATTTTCCTACCTCAAGCACATTTGCCATAGACTGACTGCCGGAGGGTACAGAACATACTCTGTGCAGAATTCTATTATTATTATTGACTCTTTTCATTCCAAATATACTTCAAAGGGTTTGTACATATTAGTAACCTTAGATTTGTATCCCTATTTAAGCTATTCACATAATATAATGTTATTTTCTTCACATATTCACACAGAAAAGAAAAAAAAAAGATTCCTTAGCCAACATTCTAGGCAAACCATCCTACCCTGTGAAAGCCAGTATTTGTAGTTAATCATCTATTCCAGCATCTGATTTTGCAAATATATGTCCTCCCTCCCTTGGGGAGGATGCTAAAGGTTAAGATATAGGTCTCTGTTTTGGACAGTTGATGCTTAGGATTTGGACAGGTAATAAGAAGAATGTTTAGCAACGAGAAATGCCCACAGCTACATGCAGCGAGTTTCCTCCCATTGGAGGTTTCTGGAGGAGGCCGGAAGCCTACCGAGCAGCACCTTGGAGAGGAACTGAACATCACATTTCAGTTTGGATGCCCTTGACCTTCTCTTCAACCTGAAATCCTAAAACTTCATGCTTTAGCACTGCAAGCGGAAGTTTTTGCAAGTACTATGAAGTAGTAGCCCTAAAGGGCCTGCCATGAGGGCAAAGACCAAGAGGGCCCAAAGCTTGGGCTTCTCTGAACAGCAATTTCCTTACTGATCCCCTCGTGGGAATTTTCATGAACTTTAATATTCTAGCCAAGGAAGCCAGTCCTCTCTGCACACATCCTTAGGTTTCCCCAGAAGTGACCCCTTTTGTTCATAGTGCAAGGCCCTCCAACTTGTCACCGAGTCTTCCCCTGGTTCAACACTCTTTAGGCTTTTCCTGTAGATCACTTTTTCCCCTGTGAAAGGTGGTTCAGCCTTCCTTGCAAACTAATCTCAGGCCTGTAGCAAGCTGTGCAGGAAAACATTAGGCAGACTGATTAGAATGTTCTGATTCTGATCCTCGGGCCACTAAGAACCTCACTGATAATGGAAATGCAGTTTAATGTTCCTTTTAGTTCTGCCTAGACGATATGAAATATCACCTGCTATCTATCACAGAGCCCGAGACGCAGTCCACTGAACCCCATGCAAACGGACCGGCTCTATATTAAGACTGCTCTCCCACCACATGAGTCGGGAGCTAAGACACTGAGCCCTTGCGGAAGGGCCGCCCCGGCCAAAGAAATGCTCGGATGACTCCAATGGCCCAGGGAATGTGACTAAAACTCCTGCTCATCAGCTGCTTTTTTTTGGTTCTAACTTCGCCACAACACACTCTCTCTGATTTCAGTTTTACTGATAGAGATTCTCAGGTAGCGGATAATGCTAAGCCTCCAGGGCGCTGAGGTTTGCCTTCTCTGACAAGAGGAAGTCTCCATCTTTGCTGCAGAGGCTGGACAGGAGTCTACGGAGTTGACTTACATTGTCAGATGGGTCCTTCCCGCGGCCCAGATGATAAATGGCCAACTATGACATGCAGGGTCGAAGGGAGCTCAAGGCGGACTGTCTACTGTTTTGCTTAAAACAGAAATAGGTCCAAAGTCAGAAGCTGATTATTCAATCCCCACACTTTTAGAGAGAGAGAGATCTTGAGGGCATTTTACTTTTCTTTTTTTTTCAATATATGAAGTTTATTGTCAAATTGGTTTCCATACAACACCCAGTGCTCATCCCAAAAGGTTTGAGGGCATTTTAGAGAAAACAAAAATGAAACGGGAAACAGAACCCTCTGTCCTCAAGTGGCTCAAAGAAGAGAGCACTTCCATGATGCCTGAGAACAGGCTTAAGGTAGAAGAAAAGAGGTGCTGGATGTGTTTGTCCATCAGCCCAGAGCAGTCCTGCCCTCTGAACCAGACAAGGGAGGCCACTGCCCTGAGCTCTGCTCTTAGAGGGATCTGCTCTGGTCCTTCTCCAGCCACACTCCTCCTCAAGGGCAGAGGAGTCCTCCATGCCAAAGGGGTGCATCCACTTGGAGACTGTGGGCCCCTTCGGGACCCTGGAATTTCCTATCCAAATGGCTCCAAGCTGGATCCAGAGCATGCGGTAATCTCTCTTCCTTGTGCGTCCTCCTGAGGGTCTCGGAGCCACCCAACTTCTAGGCTCAAGAGGGGCAAAAGGGACACATGCTTTTTGCAGGTGCAGGGTGTGGACAGAGCCTGTGTGTGCTGGGGTGTCCACACATGTGAGCCAAGAGCTTTGGAGCCAGGGTGGAAGAGAAGAGGATGCCGGCTTCAGCTCAGGCCCAATTCTCCCTTGGTCCCCGGCCAGCTTTCCCTCCATTACTTCCTGTAGTAGAACCACAAAGTATCTGAGATTCTCAATGGAGCACTGGAGGTGATTATCTAATGTTTATAAGTTTGGTTGATAACGTTAAAATAGTAACGTAACGTAACGTAACGTAAAATAGTAACGTAAAATAGCTCAAATAGTGAGCCTCCATTTGTACTCACACCCAGAGCTCCGAAGATACTAGAGCCTGGTCCTCATGCCCGCCCTGACCCCCACCTGCCCATTAACTGCTTCTGGGAGGGAAAGGACAAGAAAGACTAAGCATTATTTGGGAGGTGGGAAGTGAGGGTGCTGGCAGGCAGGTGGGAGGTGCTACAGAGCTACCAGAGCCAATGGAGAAGTGGAGGAAAAGTCAAATCACACAAATCAAAACAGAGCACAGGGAAGTCTGTGGTTCCCTATAAACTCCAGATGTTACAAGCACTCAGGCAAGAGTGTCAATTCCATTTAAGAAAGGAAGAAAGAATAACTCTCTTCTGCCTTGATTTTTCTGGTTCCAGAATTCCTTTGATACCAAGACTAGGAAAGAGCAACAAAAGGCACTGACTTGGGTCTGCTTCAAACCCCAATTCTCTCACCATCTCAGAAGCAAACAGCAGAGTGAGAGAAAGGCGTGCATCACACTGGAGAGATTGAACAGAGAAGTAACACACTTACGCAGTAATCCGCTTTCCACAGCTGGTTCCAAGCGACCACCCCCAACGTCCCTTACTGCACCCTACACAAGTTCCCACTCCCCGCACACCCCTGTTTTGTGGACACAGGGATGACTGGCTGGGCTGGGTGTCTCTCCAGTTCGCTCAGGCCGGGAGGACCAATGGGCTGATGTTCCTGCCCCGTGGCATTGTTCCACAGGACACCCTCCCCAAGCTGTGGCACAACCAGTGTAAGAAGATGGCCTCACTGTTGGACTCACTGTCTTTGTTTGACTTCCTCCCCCAAAAGCAGAGACTGAAACAAGGACTTGGGGGCAGGTGGCTCATTTAGGAGGTGATTCCAAGAAGCACAAGTGAGGACGTGGGAAGAGAGAGACAGGGAAGGGGATAAGGCAATATGGTGTGCCGGGGCCTAAACTCATCCGCCCAGCTTCCACCTTTGCTCGCATCGTTCCACCTATGGTGGGACATGCCTGACTTCTCTTTCCCCCTCTCTCATGTAGGAATCCAATTACGTGAGTAGTGGCTGATGCACAGAAAGCCAAAAGTTCTTGCCTCCTGGTGTAAAACAATTTCAAACTATCCACATATGTTAATAAAAACTGTATACTCACTACCAGGACTAGAACACAGCTGCAAATTCTCTTTGAATTCTGGGCTACGACCCTACCTTCTGGTGATAGGTGATGCAGTAAATATATGGGCAAGGGCAAAATAATTTTTTTTTTTTTAAAGGGCACCTGAACGGCCCAGTTGGTTAGGAGGCTGACTCTTGATTTTGGCTCAGGCCACAATCTCATGGTTTGTGAGTTTGAGCCCCACATTGGGCTCTGGGCTCACAGGGCAGAGCCTGCTTCAGATCCTCTGTCTCCCTCTCTCTGCAACCCCCCCCCCAAAATAAATAAATGTTAAAAAATATTTTTTTAAAAAAAGGATATGGGCTTGGGCAAAGGGGCTGACAGCAAGACAAGCAAGAGCTCACTAAATAATTTAGATCACCTCCTGGCATGCCCTGTCCAAGACAGCCCCAACTATAGTGTAAGACTGTGGGGGCAAATCCCCATACGCCCTTTGGGATAGCCCAATGCCAAGCATATTAGACCTTGCCTGGCACCCATGCTCTGAAGCTCTGCTCTCCCCTGGCTCCCCACTCGGTGCCCCATCCGAGGCTCCAGCACACAAGCCTGACACGAGCCAGAAAGGATTGATTTTGTACCCTCCGTACAACATATGGCCAGCAGTTATCAAGTCTCCTCTGACCTTGTGACCCCATTCTGACAACTGGCTCTTCTCCTTATTCCTCAGATCTGCCTACCACCTCCTATCCTTATCTGCTGTGAGTGAATCCAACTTCCCAAACGATGAGTTGGTTCAAGTGGCCGGATCAAATTACTGGCTTTCCCTTTCCGCCTGACCTACTGTACTCACCACTATTCCTGAGTGAGTTATGACAAGGTGAATCAGAGACACACACGGGTGCTGTAAGGGCCTCTGTCAGGACGTTTTACAAACCCACACTCTGAAAATACAGCGAATCAAGTATCTTTTACACAGAGGTGACTTACAGAAGTCATTGCCGCTTTGGCAGGACGTTGGGCTAATCATAAAATAATGCTGTCTAATCATGGGTAGTCAATGCCAAGGCAGGAGTGGGTGAGAGAACGTATCATAGTTATCTGGTGAGGAGAGTGAGCGATTACCTTATCCCTCCACAGATGCCTCGGCCTATTAGTCAAATATTTTCTAAAAGTCTTCTATATATTAAGCTTAGACAGCAGCTTAAGGAACTTGAATCAGGCATGAAGAAAGATTTTCTGACCATATTAGAGGATTTAAATATTTGGGTGTATTCCTGGGGTGGTCCTACATAGCCTCCCTGTTTTCCAGCTTTTATAAATTTGTTAGACTATTGGGGGATGCTAAATCGATGGTTTCTTAGCTGACTTCCGGAAACCTCTTGGATGTCATGGAATCCCTCATTTTTATAAGACATGCTTTAAAGGGTTACACAAATATTTGGTTAAGATTTCATTTTTTAATAAAAATTCTCTTTTGGCTGTTTAAAAAGTGGTACTAAAAAGGAGTGCTCGTGTATCAAATGTGTCTTGCATGGACCTCTGACATGTTGGAGGACACAAGGTCTGGACTGTTGCTATGGGGCTAATTCACTTGTGCGCAAACCCTGAAATCAGGCTTCTCCTGCAGCACGTCCTCAGCTAATTGCAGCAGCATCTGTTATGTAAGGATGACTGCTTTCTCATACCGACCTGTGCTGCCATGATCCTCCCATCGGTACTCAGTCAAAATAAGATGCCCAGGCATACGCAAAACTGCAACCGGTGTGCCCAACTTCCAATTACAAAGAGCATCTAATTGAAGCAGCTTTATTACTCTGTCTGGCTCCTTAATCTGGAAATGTGAAAAGCTGCACCTATAAAGTAAATTCATCCGACTACAACCCTAACACCATTTTTATTTATCCTATGTATTTGGGGACATTTTTATTGATGCTACTTATTTGGAAAAAGAATGAGTCATGGTTAAAAATTAGTTTGAGACTGGGCGCCTGGGTGGTTCAGTCGGTTAAGCATCCAATTCTTGGTTTCGGCTCAGGTCAAGAACTCATGGTTTGTGGGTTCAAGCCCTGCCTTGGATCCTTGGATCCTCTCTCTCTCTCTCTCTCTCTCTCTGTCTCCCTCTGTCTCTACTCATCTCTCTCTCCCTCCCTCCCCAGCCCCCCTTACTCTCTCTCTCAAAAATAAATAAATAAACTTTAAAAAATTGGTTTGAGATCATTGACCATTGGTTGAGATAAAGGTGGGTAGTAACTTCAAACAGTCCACCCCGATCTGATTATTTTATTGCATCACTTGCCCCACGTACATCAGAGGAATGGGATTTGAATACGGAAGAATATTCATGGTGGTACGTTGTTGTTAAATAAACAAAAGAGGTTCAAATGAGCCCTATGTGGCATATTTTTTATATATACGCACACATATACACACATGTACACTACATATTAGATCTGCTTGGAAAAGATTTCAAGTGTATATGCCAATGTCATACACTATACAAAAAGCCAATTAGAATTATTTTTAGAAAGCAAAGCAGAGAAACATAACATTTCTCAATGTAGAACGATAGGTGAGATTGGCACGTGTGTCCAAATGCAGCAAGCAAATAAATGTGTGAGATGAGCCTGGAGTTTGCTAAGTACAGTCTACTTATTCCTTCATTCACTCCCAGCGTTTTGGAAAAGAGACACATGTACGTAAGCAGTGAGGCCATACAGGGCAGTGGCGTGAGCACTGGTTTAGACATACAGACAACTGGGTCCAAGTTCCAATTCTGTTCTGAAAAGCTGTCTATCCTCAGGCACACTTGACCTCTCTCAGCCTCAATCTTCTCATCTACAAAGTGAAGACAGTGACACCTACTTGGCAGGACTATTGTAAAGAAAGTGAAATATGCTCACAGCCTTAGAATGTCCAATAAATGGCAGCAAATCTCAGCACGAGGGTGTGCTTCCTCCGGCCACAAGATGCTTCCAGTCTAGTGGGGAAGGCAGCAGACACGTGAACAGAGAAATCACACTACAACCAACCCCATCGTCACTGCTACGGAAGCATGAACAATGTACTTGGAACTCAGCAGGCCGGCCTGATGAAGTTCAAGCCAGAGAGTCTGAACTTCTTGCTCATTCACCATGAAGGAAAAAGATTACTTCAGGCTCTGCCAAATCTTTTGGGTCCCTGAAAGCTGGAAAGGAAACCCAGGGGAATCAGCAAACAGCAAACATCCAAGGGCCTTGGATGTCAGCCTTTCAGCCCGGGTACCCTGCAAAGGTGCCCTGTACCAGGGGACACTGAACAACATGTGCATGGGTAATTTGGCTGTCAAAGCTCTTGGACAGCCTGGCAAGGTTTGGGCTCAGAGGGACAGCTGTGGGCCCAGGTCTGCCTACTTTACTAGTTCTGGTTGGCGTGCGTTCTTTGCTGCTGCGGTAGAACATGGAGTCCCATCATCCTGTGTCACCCGCTCGGCAGGGGTGTGTGTCTCCTGCAACTGCAACTCTCAGAATAAAGTTCTCCCCGCAACAAGCCGAACTCGTCAACCCACACTGCATTCCAGCCTTCAAACTCTGAATGCTATTTTCAGTAGCGATTCCCTTCTAAGGAGCATGGAGTAGGGAAGAGGTCTGAATAATTTGTTGGAAAGGAGGCATGAGATTTTAAAGATCCCGCGGCAAGTTAGCTCACAATATCTTGTACGATCTCGAATGCAATGTAAGATGTGAGTCTTGGAAACCATTTTCCTTGTAGTCTTTTATTGTTTTGATGAAATAGAAAGCTGGTACGAGAAAAAGGCCCCTAAACGAGGAGGGGCGGGGAAGGATGACAACAGCTGGAGAGGGGTTAGAGCAGAGGTGGTGGAACCGCACAGCTGAGTTAGGAATCCAGCAGGAGGGTGGGGATGGGGGTGAGGAGGAAAGCAAGGAGGGGTAAGCAGGAAGCACTGGAGGTGGTAGGAGGGAATGTAGGAGGCAGAGCGGGAATGGGAGGGAATCAAGCTGGAAGATGGAGAAGGAGGGTCAGGAATAGAGGTCGGAACATCATGGCATCTGCCAATGGGGTTCCATGCCACATCCCTTCAGCCACCTCTGACTTGAACCACATCTGATTTCAGCTCCAGCTCTGGCCAGCCATTCCTTTAGACACTGAGAACATCCCATCTTTTTGGTTTTGGTTTTGTGTTTTTTTTGAGTAGAGTTAACACACAACGTTACATTAGTTTCAAGTGTACAACATAGTGATTCCACAAGTTTATACATTATGCTGTGCTCACCACCAGGTAGATCGCTACCATCTATTGCCATACCATACAATGCTATTACAACACCATTGACTATATTCCTCATGCTGTGCCTTTTATTCCCATGGACTTATTCCTTCTGTAACTGGAAGCCTGTATCTCCCACTCCCCTTCACCCATTTTGCCCATCCCCTACCACCTCCCCTCTGGCAACCATCAGTTTGCTGCCATCTTGAGGCTGCCATCTTGAGGCTGCTCAGCTCCTCTGCTTCAGAACTTTTTCCAAAGCTGCAGAGCCCACTCAGCCAAGTGTGGAGGAGTTAATGTGAGGCAGAGAAGCAGGAGGTAAGGAGAGGGAGCAAGGGTGGGGTGAGGAGTTGGTGGATAATGCTCCAGCCTTCAAACCTCTGGTGGGGGTGGCGGACGTTACTCTAGGTGCACTCAGAACACTTCCTCCAACGGTCGCCAATGAGATTGAGTCCTCAGTTGCCCAAAGTGGTAACCAGCTCAGTATTTCAATATTCCACTCTTCATAGACTTTCCATTCTTCCCTCAACCAATCTCTCTGCCCTCACTCCAGCGTCTAGAGGTCACCTCCCAAGTAAGTCCTTGTCTCAGACTCTGCTTTCAGAGGACCCCAAACTAAAAGAGGATGGAGGGAAGGAAGTTGGTGGCAGCAGTGGCCACAAGAGAGAAAGAACACAAGATACGCCCATGCAGGTCCTACAATACACAATACTAATCACAGTAACTAGGCCTGAAAGGGATCTCAAGACACTACCTTAAGGAAGTCACTTCACCATCTCAGACAGGAGAGCCTTTCTTAAAAGTTGCTATGTGAAAATTCCTCGATACCATTCACAAACTCTTTGAAGAGTTATCATTAGCACTGATTATGAATTAGACCACTAGCACCAAAAGCCTAAAGAAAGATATTACTATTGCCTTGTTATAACCCAATCTGATCAGTCTGACTGATGATCATGTGGAAGGTCAGTGTGTGAGTTCAGGGCTCATTATACTGAAACAACCACCTCCTTTCCCATCTCAACAAGGGCTTCTGTTTTTACCACATATTCAGCAGGTGCTGAAGTCTCCCCTGCTTACTGGTGCAGCATAAGCAAAATGACTTTGCACACTCTTATTTAAAAACTCTGTGCTCAGATTTGAAAATCTATATTTTAATACTTAAATTAAAAAATCATTAGCTATCACTTAAGAACCTGAGTATTTCTTATTTTAGCTCTCAGACTCTCTCTAGCTTCTTAGATGTTCTCAGAGACACTGACACAAAGTTTGTATCACTGGTTTAAATTTTATTGGATAAGAATTCATTTTGTTACTCTGTAAAAAAAAAAGAACCATATATTTTTCATAGCAAAGCTATTTTCTTGATAAAATCACCCTCCGTGGATTAAACTTCTCTTTCAACATTGATATCAAATATGTAACTCCCAGAATTATTCAAATAGCTAAACAAATTTACGAGTAAATTTCAGATAACATGTAAGATGAGGGTGGACATTTTGAAATAGACTCCTATTTAAATAATCATTAGAGGGGCGCCTGGGTGGCTCAGTCGGTTGAGCGTCCGACTTTGGCTCAGGTCATGATCTCACAGTTCGTGAGTTCAAGCCCCGCGTCGGGCTCTGTCCTGACAGCTCAGAGCCTGGAGCCTGCTTCAGGTTCTGTGTCTCCCTCTCTCTCTGCCCCTTCCCTGCTTGTGCTCTGTCCTCTCTCTCTCTCAAAAATGAATAAATGTTAAAAAAAGATAAAAATAAATAATCATTACAGAGAAAAAACACACTTCAGCAGAAAGAAAGCAGTTCCATCAGATTTTCTTTTTGCTTCTCATGGTACAGACGGAAAAAAATCTGAATCCTAAGAGGGAAAATTAGAGCCGTTATATGGACTATCTGTGACGGTCCTCGGAATGAAAAAAGCTATTCAAGATCCACAACGTAGAGAGTGCATGTAGCTGGTTGTAATTGACAGTGACCTTCCAGTAGTGTTTGGAAGAGGCACATCCTGGCACTGTGGGATGGTGGAGGTAATTAAACAGTCATGAACATCTGAAAATGGAATGCTGACAAGAAAGCATCCTGCCATTATCAGCACTAATAGTCTAGTAGACGATCTGCAGTGCTCCTCTTCAGCTTAAATAATGTTTGCCAGAATTGTCAGTCAACGCTTGTCTCCCTCTCTTTTTGCATCAAGTTGCAGGAATTTTATGGATCCTGCTGGGATCAAGAGAGGAAGAGTCACCAGGGTTCTCCTGGATAGGGAGCTGGAAGGCGGGAGCAGGAGAGATCAGAAAAACGCATCTCAGTACAAGCCCTCACCTGCTGACCAACATAGGGAAGAACAGTATGGGGTCAATGACAGGCGGGCACCAAGCGTGCCTCATCTCGTTATCTGCATTTGCAACAACTTAAAAAGCCCCATAAACCTGCCTAAAACTTCAGAGACGTGTGCTGAGAACCAGGCTGACACGGAAAGTTCATTTCTTCCCTTTGCTGTCCAACCACTATTGTCTTCAGAGTGTGAAACCATCTAACTCAGATAAGGGGCGGGTGAGTGGTGATAAGAGCCTGTGTGTTGTTTCAGGCAGATCAGGGTTCAAGTGCTGTACCTGCCACTTACCTGAGGGGTGACTGTGAGAAAAGTATTTTCTTTTCCTGCTCAGGTTCTGCTCTGAAAAATAATGGTAATAACCACCACTACCCTGTAGGGTTGCTGGGAGCCTTCAGCGTGATCGTGGCACCCGGTACAGAGGATTACTCACTAAGTAATACTCATGGCCACTGCCTTTAGACACGAGGAAAACTAATGCCAGACTTTTTCTCACAGTAGGTAGAACATTGCGACAAGACTCGGAGCCAGAATACCGTAGAGGAGATTCATGACAGAACAGAAGGTTCTATCGTTCCTCTGTAAAATCTGCCAGGTGCCTACACTGGCCTGGGTGGTTTCCTATGAGAATTCTCAGTTTGCTGACCACTGGGCAAATAAACGGCTAACAAATTCTGTGTGAGGGTGCATCCAATCCCTGTGGTCTTTTAGTTACATCCCATAGCTTATATCGTACAGGTTAGCAGCCAGCTTCCCGGGCAACTCTTTGTGAGCCTGACTGTAGAATGGTATTGCCACGCAAATATCCTTTCTCCGCTCCCTCCCTCTTGCCCGTCACCCTTGCAAATTATTTGTTGAACAAAATATTTATTAACTGACCTCTATGTGCTGAACACTTTCTTTAAATGTGTATTTATTTTTGAGAGAGAGAGCATGTGAACCAGGGAGGGGCAAAGAGAGAGGGGACAGAGGATCCAAAGTGGGCTCCACACTGACAGCAGAAAATCCAATGTGGGGCTCAAACTCAGGAATCCTGAGATCATGACCTGAGCCGAAGTCGGACGCTCAACCAACTGAGCCACCCAGGCACCCCTCCATCTAACATATCTTTAAGCAGAGAGTGTGGGTTAGTGTTCCAGGACTCTGAACATGATGGCTGCTTCCCTCACGGGCCACTATGCCAAGGACCGTCTGTCAGGTCAAGTGCAAACATGGAAACTGTAAAACAACCATCTCAACTCGACATACGACAGATACACTGCCAATTCCATCAGCAACCCCAGAGTGATGTTCCATGCATAAATGCCATGGTTATAAATCCAAGTATCTGTTCAAATTGAGAACCGACTATATACCAGGGACTGTTCTAATGAATTCTAAATCTTCCAATGGCGAGCCTAAAAGGGCCTTCAAAATGAGTTCCATTTTGCCACAAACTGTTTTGCAAATGGTAGTATGACCCTCACTTATGCCTCTTCAATATACGTTTTATACTTACATGCATAATTGCTATGTGCACCACACTGCAGTCAGAGGCACTGGCTTATTGGAATCTCAGCTCCATCACAAACGGAGTGACTGTGGGCAAGTGACTTAATATATCTGCATTTTAGTTTCATCTTCTACCGAGTAGGAATAATGACATCTATCTTTCATGGTGATCCAAAGATCTTAAATAGTATATATCTAAAGAGAGCATAGCACCGTGCCTGCCATGGGGTTGCTTAATAAATATAGCTACGAAGAAAAAGTACAGGTATTTTCAGTTAAATGAGTAAACTGCAGATTTATAAATCCAGTCAATTTATACTTTGTCTATTTTAGATTGCTTAAGTCGGGGGGGGGGGGGGGGGGGGGGACTGGGGGGGAATAATTAGCTCTTTTGTTTTTTTTCTTTAAAAAAAATTTTTTTAATGTTTATTTTTGACAGAGAGAGAGAGACAGAGCATGAGCGGGGGAGGGGCAGAGAGAGAGGGAGACACAGAATCCGAAGCAGGATCCAGGCTCTGAGCCGTCAGCACAGAGCCCGACGTGGGGCTCGAACTCAGAGACCACGAGATCACGACCTGAGCCGAAGTCGGACGCTCAACCGACTGAGCCACCCAGGTGCCCCTGTTTTTGTTTTTTTTTCTTTTCACCAGTTAAAGACACCACATGACTGCAGTATTAAGAACTACAGTTTCCCTAAAATGAGGTAGCAGCTCCTTCCTTCCAGATCCAGAAAGAATGAAAGATGGTTATTGGGAATGAATCAATAGGATCAATATCACCTCACTGGCCAGTTTAGGAAATCCCAGATGGACCAGGTTAGGAAGGGTTGACTTCTGAGACATCTTAGACTATTTAATGTTTCATTAGAAAAGCTTAGCTCCCTGCCCTTTCCAGGAGCCATAAGATGTCAGTGCAGAACAGGGCCTGGGTGAGCACATAGACATCAGTCTCACATCTCAAGGAAGGAAACTGAGGCCCGCCAAGCGGATGCTTGCCCTGAATCACTCAGAGAGCCAGTGCCAAAGCCAGCACCAGAAGCCAAGTCTTGCAGATGCCCGAGGCAGAACCTTCCCCTCTATCATTCAGCAGCCCAGCTGTTACAAGATACCATGGGTTCAATTCTGGGAAATGATTATGACTTGTTAAATTTTTAACTTCCCCCTGAAACAAACTTCAACTGAAAACACTCAGCATTCCCAAATTCCATATAATTTCTACAAAGGCGACTGCTATGGATTTCATTTCATGAAAATGGGGGACTGTATAAGCAAGTGAACAGTGATTCAAAACTGGAGTTCTCTCTGACAGCCGCATGAAGCAATTTGGCTCTTTTCAAGATGCTTATCTCTCCATGAGGGGATGAAAATTAAAAGTTGGAAAGCTCAAAAACCTTTATAACGAGTTTTACTACGGACACTTTCAATAGGATATGGCGGGCTGTGTTCTTTTCTTCCAAGGGCTCATATGACTTGGTAAATCAGCTACTTTGTTCAAGTCCCCTTTGGTTATCAAATAAATCCCTACAATTTGTCTGTTTACTCATTTCTGCAAGCTTGAGCCACTGAGGGAAAGACAGCATTACAGTTTATGATTTAAAAAAGAAAAACAAAAGCTACGACCCAAAATGATGTCTGCTGTCTCTAGCAGAGCTCACATTTAAAGGAGACTTTTCCTGGGGCGCCTGGGTGGTTCAGTCGGTTAAGCGTCCGACTTCGGCTCAGGTCGTGATCTTGCAGTCGGTGAGTTCGAGCCCCGCGTCAGGCTCTGTGCTGACGGCTCGGAGCCTGAAGCCTGTTTCAGATTCTGTGTCTCCCTCTCTTTGACCCTCCCCCCGTTCATGCTCTGTCTCTCTCTGTCTCAAAAATAAATAAAGGTTAAAAAAAAAAATTAAAAATAAATAAATAAATAAAGGAGACTTTTCCAGTCACTCCTTGTGTTTAACCAGAAAAGCAGAAACCTCACTCTCAGGATGTGGGTTCTGGGTTTTTGCACGTGAAAAGTTCTTCTTTTGCTTTCAAATCATTATGCCACTTACTTCAGTTCAGAGTTGATCGTTTTTATTTTGAAACAAAGGAATATTCTATGAATAGGGAGCACGTGCATTTCTTTGAGACACCTGCATGCTGCCGAATGGAAGGGCATGGCTGCTTACATAATGGGCACAGGTCAACTCCATCTGCTTTTGCTTTCGGGAGTTTACACGTGGGGGTAAAACATACTCGTTTCAAGGGGCAATTTGAACCACGACTATTAGCAATATCAAGAGTGCTGGTGCATGTGACGAACATCACAGGGAAGTGACAGAGAAAACGAATTCTGCCTAATAGGCCCTACCTGGAAGTAAACTTGTATGTATGCAGAGTATGGGGTAGTCAAATATCGTCTCTAAGAGGTGCCCACAAAGTGGTTAAAAAACACACACACAATAGTTTATCTCAGAATCATTCGGTGTTCTGTTCCTTTCCTTTTCCTGGAATGAGTCATCATACCTGAGGATCGTTCTGCATGGATAAGAAGGTCGATCTGTGTTAAAAATCTGGCCGTGGTTTTAAATTGAGGGGTAGGAAGAGTGTCCGTGGCTGGTGATTGGTGGTTTAGGCAGAGGTGTCTGTTTCATTTTTCTTCCTAAAAAATCGGTTCTATGGTCAGTGTATTGCTCATGGAGTTGCAGGGGGCAGGCTCAATGACTCTAGATCTCCAAGCAATAGGTCTGTCTGAAATTCCCATTTAGCCAACCAAGTAATCTTTCTCTTTCTTCAACTGCCTTCCCTAAGGATGCTGGCTGGGAATTCCAAGCTCTTCGGTCCCTCTGAAAGAAGGAATGAAGCATGGATCTGTATCTCTAGTTTACTAGGTAATGACAAATAATCAGCTCTAACCTCCATGTACAAACAACCACGTCCTTTCCATTCTCTGTCATTTCTAAGCTTTCACGGCTTTCATTGATAAGATCCTTAAGGGACACAAGAGGCTGGTGATAAATTTCACAACACCCGGCACTTAGTAAAGGTAAACTCTATTTAAATGTCAGCATCCAGTAATCACTATGGAGAAGTAGGTAATGCCTTAAGGAGAAGTAGCAGCTGTGATTACTTTGTTGTAATTACTAGTTTAAACTAGTTAACACCAGACTTTCCCACTCTACTGCAAGCTCTGCTAGGAGGGTACAATAGGTGTCTTGTTCAAGGCTATCACCCTAAGATTATAAAGTTCTGTTACTAACAATATCAACCTGAAGGCTTATCATGAAGAATTAAATAAGACCAATGAAAGTAAAGTCCTTAGCACAGTGCTTAGAACACAGCAGATATTCAATAAGTATTTTGTTTACTAAAAATAATAGACACACAAAGAAGAAAGAAGATTATAACTTGAGAAGTTCAAGACTGGCGCTAAGTGTTGTTTGCATAATAGTCATGAGAGCTAATATTGATTGAGGACTTACCATGGGCCAGGCTGTATGCTGCCTCATCTCATGCCTGACAGCAACCTTAAGATCACTATAGATGAAGGTGCTGAGACCTTTGGGAAATAATACTCCTTAGGTTACCAAACGAGCAGATGGCAATTCTAGGGCCCACAGTAGGATTTACCAGTCTCTGGCATATTGTTATGGCAGCCCCCAGCACACTCAGACATAGGGGTAAACACGAGTCAGTCTGGGATTCTCTCAGGAAGGATGGAAAAACCGGGAAGAGGAAGGACAAGCAGAATCAATGTTGCTTCTCAATTATCCCCCCAAGCATTTTTATTGTTAACTCTGCTCTTCTGAAGGTAACCCTTAGACTAGCGGATCATGGGGAATTAGAGACAAAATAGTTAAGGTTCAGGATATTCGGAAAAGACCTTAGAGAAGTCCAAGGCTTTGCAGCAGGCAGATGTCGGCAGAAAGTATGGTGGTGGCAGAGATGCACGTAAAGAAAGGCCACGAGCCAAGGCACATGAATCTGCTCACTCCAAATTCTATCAAGGGCTACTTTCACTGGAGACCAAAACTTCTGTGACTGGAAATAACATTTCCATGATTTCCCATGATGTATGTGGGGATGTCAAAGAAGCAAAGGAAATATAAAAAGGCTTCACAAACACCTCCAAGTGAACCAGCTTGGATTTTATTAGAGGGCCTCTTCCTCCCCGTGGGGCCCCCCGGGATTGCCATGCCAACCATCTATTAATATGCAAGGGCTGATGTGGCAGGGCTAGAGCATGGAAGCCTTGGAAGCCTTGGAAGCCAGAAGCTGGAGGAAAATTAAAGGCACTTCATTCCCATAAGCCCTCTGATTACATTACCATAGGAGCCACAGGCGCACAGAACTTTTTCTCCCAAATCACACCTGGGTGAAGTGCTCATTAGCTCTCACCTGTGTCTTAACATGTTAACATTTTCCACACTGTCTGTCTTAGTCTGTTTGGGCTACTGTAACAAAATACAGACTAGGTGGCTTGTAAACAACAGAAAATTGTTTCCTACAGCTTTGGAAGCAGAAGTCTGAGATCCGGATGCCAGCATGGGCAGGTGAGGGCCTTCTTTTGGGGTCCAGCAGCTTTACATGGTGGGAGGGGTGAGGGAACTCTGTGAGGTCTCTTTCATAAGGGTGCTCACCCCGTTCATCAGGAATCTATCCTCATGACCTAAGAACCTCCCGAAAGCCCCACCCTACTAATACCATCACATTGGGCATTAGGATTTCAACGTATGAATTGGGGGGGGAGGGCACACAAGCATTCAGACCATAGCACCCTTTCTCTGCTGTCTTCTATTTATCGATATATCCACACCTCCCTTTCTTCTCTTTCTCCTCTCTCTCTCAACAGTTTGTAACATGGAGTGAAACTCAAACGTCAAATGGTTTGCTTGTTCAGTGACACGTTAGCATGGTAGGGTGGCAGCCTAAGTCATGGATCCACCTTCAACTTGTCCTGTGACCTTGAACATGTCACATCATCTCTCTGAATTTGTTTCTTCACCCACAGAATAGAGGCGTTAGAAATAAGTGTTTTTTATACACCATGAGGGTATAAAAAGTTCTTTACAAATTGTCGTTCCATTTAATCCTCTCACTCTTGTGAGACAAGTATGTATTATTACCTCCATTTCCCCGAAAACATTTGGGATGCCTACTCCACAGAGTCAATGCTCTAAATAAATTATAGGACATAAGAAAAATACTTTGTCAACTACAAAGCACCAAAGAAATGTTAGTTAGCTATCAATTTGTTCTCAGTTTAAGCAAATCTCATGATTTATATAGTGGATGCTTCTGTTGGTGCTTTCTAAGAGGGGAAAGAAAGGCAATTTATACCTAAACTTGACATCATCTCCTATAAAGTAGGAAGTTTTGATAAAGAAATGAAAACAAAAGCTCAGAAAAACCTAACTGCAAGCACTATCCAGAGACTGGGGGACACACTGGGTTCCAAAGTCGTTTTGGGGAACAGCCAGCTGTTGAGACTTCTACAGCTGAGGGCAGATCCAGGGCCAGCCGCGTCAAGGTCTAGCTTCATGAAATGTGGCTTCAGCACATCTCCACCTACACTCGTAACGTAGGCCTCATTTGCTCCTTGTGATTCTCCAAATCAGAACTTTTCTCAACCCACTATCATCTGTCATAATGTATAATCCCATTTTTCAGACCTACTAGCTCCCCCTAGAAAACAACATAGAAGTGGCTAAACCAGTCTGGTTGAAATGTTGATCAGTGCTAAGGAGTTACTGTGTTACCCCCGAAAGGGGGAGCCTGACAGTGTGTCAGGCCACTGAATGAAAGAATTTCAGGTTAGACCTACTTTTCATGCATCATCATAACATGAGCAAAAACACCCACCAGAATTTGTAAAGCATGTCTTGGATGAAGTAGAACTTTCATGCAGAGTCTACTGCAGACGATCCAAGGTCTTGTGCAATACATAGGATAAAGATTATTATTTTCAAATAAGGGAAGCAAATCTTGGAGAGGCTGATTTCTTCCCTCCTGCCCTCCCTGTATACATCTCTTCCTTCCTTCCTAAATATAACAGAAATGTTCCTCCCCACAATTCCACATTCTTCCTAGCTCTGTTCTTAAAATCTGTCACTGCATATCATCAACCAAAATCCTCAAAAACACTTTAAAGCTGAGAACAGCAGGTACATAAAAGCCCTATGTAAGTTGTAAAACTCAATACAAATATGAATAATCTAGCTTCAGATAACTGCACACATCACCATTGTGTTCTTTTTTTTTTAAACAAAAACAACAAAGTTTTTATTGTTGGTCTTTCTTTCTTTCTTTCATTTCTTTCTTTTCTCTTTTTTTGTTTTTGTTTCTGTTTTCACCAAACACATGGCAGCTCCAAGAATTCCCGAATCTGTCCTCCATTCTGTTCCAATGAAAAGGAACCAGAAGACTTCACTCATCAACCATTTCTGCAATTTAGGAATAAGCTAAAATTGCAAAGCAAATCATGGTTCATAAGAATTGTTCTTCTGTCTGGCAGCTGAGGTGGGTGTGTCATGGGCATAACAGTGAACAATAGAAGCCAAAGCCATCCTCAGAGTGGAACAAATTTCCCCTGTGAAACTGTCCAGAGCAGTGTTTACTAAAAAGCTCTTGTAATTTTAAGAGAAAGAACAAGAGTTAATTTGGAGAGAGGCCCATGCATTATTGAAATTATTTTTACAATAATCCTTCTCCCTCCCCAATTTACCTACACCCCCTGAATCTTCAATCAGCGAGCCTTGTGGACAGTAGCAGACGCAGGGTCTCATTAGTTACCAGGACCCAGCAGGGTTGTGAAGTTGAAGGGAAATGACTCCAGCCTATCCAAGGAAATAAGCTAGCCTAAGAAGAGAGGAATTCCAACCATGGCGGTTGTTCTGGGACAAAGGCATTCAGTCTGGGTTCAAACACAAAGGAGCATTTCTGTCAAAAAGGGAATTTCCCAGGAAGCCTAAGTCCTTCTGTGCAAGTATTTAGGAACTCAAGATGGAAAGCAGCACATCAGGGCTCCTAATGAACTAAAATTACATTCTGCAGAGGAATTAGAATGAACTGTTATTTGATGTTGGGTAGGAAATATTTGGGCATCATGGAAGAAGGAAAAGAAGAAAGGGTCAGAGAAGTTCAGGGTCCCCAGTGTTTGGATTAGGGAATTAAACATATCTCAAGGGCTGTTGTTACAAAAAGATTAACGTTCAGTTCCACACTCTCCTGACATTTACCTCAACTATTAGGTATTAAATATTTACAAAGCACTTGGGCTTGTAGAGCACTTCCTAATTTTTCTTCCAATTATTGCCTTCCTCACAGATAGGGGAGTGTCACTATTACTTCTATTTTATTGGTTAGGAAGTGGGTGAGGGGGTCATAAACGCCAACTGACTTACTCAAAATGGTAAGGTTAATGGAAGACTTGGGGTTGACATGAGTAAAATTGATGCAGTTCAGGCATGAACCCATATTCGTACAGTCACCCATCCAAACCTAGGGGAAATCAGCTAATGGGCCTAAAAGAAATTCAACAAGAAAGCAGTTGCCTGCTTCCTTTCTATAAAGAAAAAGTCTATGATGTATGTTCATCATAGGGAAGACATTAGATTGGATTCTTTTTTTTTTATTCTTTAATTTTAGTGACATGAAAAGACCTGGAAGGGAAGGGAAGTGATGTACCACTTATAAATATGGCCAAAGACAAGGTGAAGTCCATAGCGGCCACAGCCCTGATCATGCTCTCTGTGTGCTGAGCCATGCAGCTGTCGTGTCAAGAGCATGGCACATGCTATGTTTTGTATTTTACACAGTAAAGCATCCAAGTTCAGATTCTCCATCATCTCCACATCTTTCTTCTATAGAGTGATCTTTCAAGAAGACATAATCCATTTCCTTTATTGGATTTTGTAGTCAAATGATTACAATGACTAATGGTTATAGAGCATTCATTCACCAGGTGCCAGATACATTATCGGTGCTTTGAATCTATTTACTCAATCTTCACAGCAACATTACGAGGTGGTTACAATTATTACTACCATTTTATAGATGTGGAAACAGAGGCCCAGAGAGTTTAAGACTGATTACACCACAGCTAGTCAGCAGCAGAGCAAGGACTTGACTCCACAGCTCAAGCTCTTGATTGCTTATGCACAGTAACATTCTATCAGCCTTCTGTCCATACCCTTATGTCAGACTGTGAGTTCGCACACAGGGATGCATCTTCCTGGTGTGCAATGCATCCACCTCCACTTCTTCTTTTTCTTTTGTTTAATGTTTATTTTTGAGAGAGAGAGCGAGAGAGAGAGAGCGGGGAGGGGAAGATTGAGAGGGAGACACAGAATCTGAAGCAGGCTCCAGGCTCTGAGCCATCAGCACAGAGCCCAATGCAGGGTTTAACTCATGAACCGTGAGATCATGACCTGAGTCAAAGCTGGATGCTTAACCAACTGAGCCACCCAGACACCCCTATCCACCTCCACTTCTTATAGCTCTTTTCCTTTAAGATGAAACATTATCTTTGCATGATCATATTCCAGATGTATGTCAAAGTCTACCAAGTCTTGATGGCAACTATTCATTGATTTTATTTCTTTGAATTAAAAAATCTCTAGGTAAGTTTGAATCATGTTTTCTGCATTGGTACAGTTAAAATTTTAACTATACAGTATGGTATTTTATCCCCTGCTGATTTTTAATAATACGAATCTGAGCATCTTCCCCATTTTTCCTTTTATCTATCAAGGGTCTACAAGCTATAGCCCATGAGCCATTCTGGCTCGTGGCTTGTATTTGTATGCCCTGCATTCTAAAAATAGGGCTTTTTAAAAAATGTTTCAAAGGTTGTAAACTAGAAAAGAGGGAGGGAGAGGAGAAGGAGGAGGGAAAGAAGGAGTAGAAGAAAAAAAGGGAAGGGCGAAGGACAAGTGTGTGATAAAGAGCCTATGTGACCTACAGAGCCTATAATATTTACTCTTTGGCTCTTTATAGAAAAAGAAATTGCTGATGTCATATTTTATATAATTTCTAAAGTTTACCAGAGAAATGTATTTCCTAGGCTAGTACATGGGTGGCTCAGTCAGTTGAGAATGACTCTTGAGGGGCGCCTGGGTGGCGCAGTTGGTTAAGCGTCCGACTTCATCTCAGGTCACGATCTCGCGGTCCGTGAGTTCGAGCCCCGCGTCAGGCTCTGGGCTGACTGCTCAGAGCCTGGAGCCTGTTTCCGATTCTGTGTCTCCCTCTCTCTCTGACCCTCCCCCGTTCATGCTCTGTCTCTCTCTGTCCCAAAAATAAAAAAAAAACGTAAAAAAAAAAAAAAAAAAAAAAAAATTAAAAAAAAAAAAAAAAAAAAGAGAATGACTCTTGATTTTTGCTCAGGTCATGATCTCACAGTTGTGGGATCAAGCCCCAAGTTGGGCTCAGTGCTGACAGCATGGAGCCTGCTTGGGATTCTCTCTCTCCCTCTCTCTCTGCCCCTCCCCGCTCATGCATGCATTTTCACTCTCTCTTTCAAAATAAATAAACATTTAAAAAGAAAAAGAAAAATGTATTTCCTTTTTTCTCTGGGCATTTTGTTCTGTCCATTGCCATAATCAGATGTCCTCTTCATCTGATTAGCCCATATCTGAGGAAATAAACAAAAAAGAAATCATAGGTATGGCAGTGGCAATAATTAGTGGTGTGCTGGAGCTGGCTTGCACAGTGGATCATGTGCATCTCTTCCCAAGTCAGCATTCAATGACTTTGGTACTTGGCATCAACCATGGTCACAGTATTTACACCATGGAGATTGGCAAACACTGCCATATTTTACCTAACTATATGGGAGAAAAATACATCATAGTAAGTCCTAATTCTCTAGTACTATGCAAGGGTCAGGATTAAAATAGGGTATGTGTAGGAGTTACAGAGGTGACCATATAAAGACAGCCTTGTATAAAGAATGTTGAGAAAGTTAAGAATTTAAATCAAGAGTCACAAACCCAAATACTCATAGGGGCTGGGCAGGTAGAATGTGCACTACAATGGGCTGGACAAAAACAACAACAACAATAAGAAATAACAAGTCTGTGCAAAGAAGAGAACAAAATCAAGGACATTCAAAAATTTTTTTAAAGTTTATTTATTTTTGAGAGAGAGAACACAAGGAGGGAAGGGCAGAGAAAAAGGGAGACGCAGAATCCAAAGCAGGCTCCAGGCTCCAAGCTGTCAGCACAGAGCCCAATGAAGGGCTTGAACTCACGGACTGCAAGATCATGACCTGAGCCGAAGTCAGACACTTAACCGACTGAGCCACCCAGGTGCCCCTGAAAGCTGTACCTTTAAATAACTTTTTCCTGCCTCTCCCGGGCATTATTGCATTGGTTGGAAAAGGGTTAAAAAGGCTTTTCATGAGATATAAGGAAAAGTGTACCAATGCACGATTACTGAGTAAGGGATGAATTACTGAGAATGATGACTGGATCACCTGACCTAGAGGATGTTTCCAACTGAAAGCATCACATTCATCTGAGGCCATTTATTTTCCTACAGAAGGCAGAGGGCTTCATTGGTGGGGTGGCCCCTAAGCATCCTGCCCCAGTAGTAGGAGCTTCCTCCTATAGCAGGGGTAGAAGGTCTCCCTCTTTTGGACATTGGTAAACTATTTCAAACCATATGGGTGGCATTTCATTTGGTTGTTCCATTTGGGAGCTTTAAATGATCCAAGTAGACTAGAATCATGGATTTGCTCTCAGAGTAACACATTTCCTTCCTTTTTCTGGAAGTTATCAAGACTGATAGGTTTTTTTTTTTCCCAATGGGGAACCCCACATAAACATCAGAGAAGGCCCCAAACACAGCATGAGTTTCTCAAAACTAAGCCAGGGCTCTCCTGTGGCTCTTGCAAAAGTGGAGAAGGAAGACAGATCAACTCAAGTCTTGCAGGGGGTATGGAGACAAATAAAACCAATAGTGATCCCAGTGATCAGACCTATGCCAAGCCTCAATTCAGATTTTTTTTTTTTAGGTTTATTTATTTATTTTGAGAGATAGAGAGTGAGCAGGGAAGAGACAGAGAGAGAGGGAGACAGAATCCCAAGCAGGCTCCGCACCATCAGCGCAGAGCCCGATGCAGGGCTCAAACCCAAGAGCTGTGAGATCATGACCTGCGTGGAAATCAAGAGTTGGACGCTTAACCGACTAAGCCACCCAGGAGCCCCCAAGTCTCAATTCAGACTTTTAATAATGATTGGGAAGAAAGTATAGAGGTTTCCAAGTGTGCAAAAATAAGACGTTCCAAAGAAATGCAAAGTGAGGTGAGGGTAAACTACTGGAAGCTTCCTTGAGACCCTGCAGAGGGTCATCAGAAGGGCTGCCTCTTCCCTGAAGGTGAATGCAAAACAATGCATTTAGAGAAAGACGCACCTCCGGAAAAAGGATGTTGAACCGTCCTTGTGGTCACAGAAAAGCATGGAGGAAGCAAGGGTGCAGTATCCTAACGACACCATCCAACATGGGCAAAAACGTCTGCATAGTAAATAGTCTGCTTTGGGGTTTTTTGTCCCCCATCACTGACATTATACCTATGAAGTGTTATGAAATACTGTAACTAAAGTGGTTTAAAATGAAATGACTAAAAAGCCTTTTGTTTGTTTTCAAAACTGCTATGGACTAAATATTTGTGTCCCCCCCAAATTCGAATGTTGAAAACTTTATTTTTTTATTTTTTTATTTTAGAGACAGAGTGTGTGCACGCAAGTGGGGTAGGGTCAGAGGGGGAGAGGGAGAGAGAGAGAGAGAGGATCTTAAGCAGGTTCCATGTTCGGCGCAGAGCCTGACATGGGGCTCAATCCCACGACCCTGAGATCGTAACCTGAGCAGGAATCAAGAGTCAGATGCTCAACTGTCTGAGCCACCCAGGTGCCCCCATACATTGGAATCTTAATCCCCAGGGTGATATTAGGAGGTGGGGCCTTTGGGAGGTGCTTCTTCTTCATAAATGAGTTTAGTGCTCTAATAAAAGAGGCCCAAGATATAGAATCACTATACTGCACACCTGAAACTAATTTAACACTGTATATTAATTATAGTGGAATTAAAATTTTTAAAAATAACAAAATGGAAAATTAAAAGAGGCCCGGGAAAGCTCCCTTGTCCATTTTGCCATGTGAGGACACAGTGAAAACATGGCTGTGTGTGAACCAGGATGTGGGTTCTCATCAAACATTAGAATGTGCCAGCATTTTGATCTTGGACTTTCCAGCCACTGTAATAAATAAAGATTTTTCTTTAATTTTATTTATTTATTTTGAGAGAGAGAGGTAGAGGGAGAGAGAGAGAGAATTAGTGCAGAGCCTGACTTGGGGCTTGATTTCACAACAGTGAGATCATGACCTGGGCCAAAAACTAGAGTCAGATGCTTAACCTCCTGAGCCACCCAGGGGCTCCAAATATTTATCATTTAGAAGCCACCCAGTTTATAGGTTTTTGTTATAGCAGGTTGAACAGACCAAGAGAGCAATCAATAGTTCCTTATCAGGATCCCGGTGACCCTCAAGTGTATGCACAGCCATGTTACAGAATTACTGTGCTGAACAAGAGTGAAAGGTCATTGCACACCAACGATGGTGGGGAGGCAGGCCTGGCATTTGGTTCTAAAATGCAAGGCAAAAATCCTAAAGGATCAGAAATTTCTCAATGTTCGGGCACCTGGGTGGCTCAGTCAGTTAAATGTCGGGCTTTTGGGTTCAGCTCAGGTCATGATCTCATAGTTCGTGAGAATGATCCCCCAGTCAGGGTCTGCACTGATAGTGCAGGGCCTGCCTACAGTTCTCTTCCCCTCTTGCTCCACCCTTCCCCACGCACATGCTCTGTTTCTCTGTCTCAAAATAAATAAAAACAAACTTTAAAAAAAAAAAAAGGAATTTCTCAATGTTTCCTACATGGCATTACGTGTGCAAACTTCTAATATAAATTTTATGCCAGTTTGGGGCGCCTGGGTGGCTCAGTCGGTTAAGCGGCTGACTTCGGCTCAGGTCATGATCTCGCGGTCCGTGAGTTTGAGCCCCGCGTCGGGCTCTGTGCTGACCACTCAGAGCCTGGAGCCTGTTTCAGATTCTGTGTCTCCCTCTCTCTCTGACCCTTCCCCATTCATGCTCTGTCTCTCTCTGTCTCAAAAATAAATAAACGTTAAAAAAATTTTTTTTTTAAATTTTATTCCAGTTCAAGTCCTTAGAACAACAGAACTCCTAAAGAAAAGGTCAAAAAGTGCTACAAGCAGATATTTGGACAATCGAGCCATTCTTCCTTTAAGATAACTATCAAAACTCTAGCTGTTCGTGGAAGACAGGTAGAGTCTAAAGTGTTCTTACTTGCCTGTTGGGTTTTTGGTCATTTCATTAACATTAACCCAAAACACAAATTAATAGATTTGATTTTCTCTTATGAGTACCACGGAAGGAATGGAGTTGGCAACTTGGTCTGGCACCTTTGGGTTCCCAGTCAGTGACTGCACTATGGAAGCAGAAACTCTTCTTTCTGGATCTTTCTGTTCAGTTGTACTGCAAGGAAACCTCTGATTAGTAGGAGCAAAGTACGTGAGGACAATCCCAATGAAGCTTAATCTTCAAAGGACACAGATCTTAAAAACACACCGAGTGTCTGACTGTGTTTCATTATCACTCAGAGTCTGGAAACTGCATGTAACACAGAGGTAATTACAAAAACACGTTTGACACTCTTCCCTTGGCTTCTTGATTGACGTTCCTGATACCTGGCCAGCATCACTCTGGTAAACTGATAGCTGTGAATGCAGGCAAGAGTAATCAGACTATATTAACAGAAACCTGAGTGACGAGTCACACACAGGTCTGTGTTTAAGGGGCTGTGCATCAGCAAAGGAAGTCAAACATCTTTCTAGTGGAGTCTGATTTGCAGCCAAAGTACAAGTAGTCATTCTCCATCTCCTGATAAAGTGAGACCTCTTGTAATCTCTGAACACAACATAAAATTAACAGTGAGTAGTCTAGCAACTGAGGTACATTCAGAGGGGCAGGCCTTTTATGGGCGTCATGGTTACTGTGTCGGCAGGTGGTACTGAAAGAGCTCACATCTTTTTCTTAACTTGTGTGTGTCAGACTAGAGCAGAGAGCACAGCACTGTTATACCACAGGGCCCAAGGAAAGGAACACTGGACTTTTTTTTTTTTTGGTCAGGAAAATCCCTCCTACAAAAAACTAATGTGCTGGGGAAATGTATATCTTTGCCTCCATTTATTTCCAGTTTTATTAGGAAGAGAAGCTGACTAAGTCAGCCTTGAAAGGAGGTACACCTACTTCTCTTACACTAAAAATTAGCTAGCACCTCTCACCTCCCTCTAAAAGCAGACAGATCCGTTTAGGCAAAGATCAATGTTAATGCAATTCCCTGAACTAGAAAGATGTACGGGTTCCTGGAGCTACACAATAAGATGATTATGAACTGTCACTTTCTTAGTCTGTCCAACAGCCCTCAGGCTGACTCTTCTGGATCTCACTCATTCAGAAACAAAACTAAACTTTTCAGTTACTCTTAAGACGTTTGATGTGGCATGAACTCCATTGTTTACCAGCAAATAGAACGTGTTGCTATAATTACGGAGGACTCAACGGGCTTAACTTTGCCTTTTATTTTAATATCTTATTATTTTTTTTTCAACGTTGGTAGTTTTTCCTGGACAAAAGAAACTTTGAATGGTTGCTACACAGAGATTAATTTGGGGCACATTTCAGTCTCTTAAAACCAAAGCATGGGAGTAAGGGTCATATAATCTTGAATATGTGCAAAGCTTTTAGCCCATTAACTCCACTCTTAGTAATTTATCCTAAGAAAATTAGTAAGTATTGAATGAAGATTTAGTATGTCAACACAGATACTTTGTAATAGATAAGTAGAAAGCAACATATATAGCCAACAACTATTGTATTTTCATTCAAGGAATACTCTAAAGCAATGAAAAATAATCATGTATTTTTTTTTCCTTTTCTCTTTTCCCTTCTCTCCGTCTCCCTCTCCTCTACCTTCTTTCCCCTTCTCCTCCTCCCCCTCCACCTCCTCCCCTTCCTCCTCCCCCTGCTCCTCCTCCTTTTTCTTTATCCGATAAAGATTTCCATGGTGTATTTTAAAGCAAAAAGACAGGTGAAAATACAGAACATATACTATGGCCCTACTTTTGTTTAAAAATATATATAAGTATGCCAATGCTCCCATATGTGCTTATACAAACAAAATAATCTAGAACAACATACCACTTTTTTAAAGTTTATATTTTTTGAGAGAGAGAAAGAGAGAGCACATGAGGAGGGGAGGGGCAGAGAGGAGGAAGAGAGAGAATCCCAAGCTGACTCCGCACTGTCCGTGCAGAGCCCACGTGGGGCTCGACCTCAGGAGCTGTGAGATCATGACCTAAATGGAAACCAAGAGTCGGATGCTTAACTGAATGAACCACCCAGATGACCCTCTTTAAAAAAAATTTTTTTTTAAGTTTATTTATTCATTTAGAGAGAGACAACGTACCAATTTTTAAACACAGTTGTCTCTGGGTGGAGAGATAAAAAGTGATTCTTTTTCCTTTCTCTTCCTTCTGTTTTATCCCCACAAGAAATACACTTTACACATTACTAGTCATATTCTGTTGGATGGGATGTTGTGAAGGGACTTGTTTGCCAGAGTTTTAACTATCCGATGCCTGCAAAAGACTAACGGTTGGCTTCGCTAAGTAACCCAAACTGTGCACCCCCCCTTCTCCTTGGCAATCAGGCAATCAGGCTTCTAGCAGATAAGTTACGCTCTGACTCTATTCAAACGAGCTATGTTGTAGCAACAGCTGACATCCTGTCCCATTCTCCGGAACGTGAAGACTCCTGCATTCTCTGTATTAGATCAGGGAGTTGTTTGTTTGGGAGTGGGTTTTTCCTCCCCCTCCTTTCTAACTTGCTCTAAAAATATATCCATAAAAATAAAGATGACGGAATACAAAAAATTTGGTCCTCATCCTTCCGGTGGTCTGGGAACTGTGGTCTGGAAATGAAGCACAAAGGGTTTGTTTTCTGAAGCATCTGGCACAGGCAGGAATCCTAAGGACTACAGGGGAAGGGGGATGGTGAAGTGATTTGCTGTCTGAGAAAGCCAAATTTCTGCAGCAGGAGGGCCACACCACCACTTTAGAACTACTGCCCAGAGAAGGCGAAACGTGTTGGTTGCTTGAATTTGCCTGTGTAACAGCAAGACAGAGAATTCCAAAGAAAAATAAAGTATGAAAATTTCTTTTAGGGGTAATGTTCTTGCTCCTTCAGTGCCCAGCAAAAGACTAGAATGGTGCTATTGACATATCTGTTTCCCTGCGTAAGGCAGTGTTCTGGTTTCATCGAGCCTGGTGCAGGGAAACAACCCAGGTTCTGAGCCACACAGCCTCAGGGATTGGAGTCCCCAGCCTCTAACTTCACAGCTGCAGGCCTTAGAGTGAGTCATTTGCATCTCTCTGGGCCTCAGTTTCTCTTTCTAAAAATAAATAATACTGCCAAACTTGTACTGGCTTTGTGATTGTTAGTAATTATATATGTAGTGGGCACCCAAAAAGAAATTAGTAAAGACTGGCTACTTTACCAATAAATATAAGAAAAGTATTATTATTTCTAACACCGGTTCTAATATAACCTTCTAGTTTGCCTGATTTTTTAAAACTCTGAATCAGGGGAATTCCTGAAAAAAAAAAAAAATTAGAGAACAACTTTCCAGGGATTAGTCAAGGAGGTATGGGTCAGAGCCTATTTCTAGCTAGTTCTCCCAATGACCTGTACTCCCCAACTTTTTAAAGTAACTGTCAGGGCAAATCTTTAACAGCCTGTGGTTGCAGGAGGAAGTAAGAGAGAAAGGATAAGCATTTTCTTTATTCCATGCACGTTTGCAGAATCTAGTTGCAATGGAGGCTAAGTCTTAAATTATTCCCTTCATTATATGCTATTAGTTGACCAGACTGCTAACTGGGAAGCCAAAATTTTTTTTAAAGACTACTTAAATTTATTGATTTTTCCATGTCAAAAGTTGGATCAATATACTCTACATGAACCACTACAATCTCTCATATCTACCAAGTACATTTTATTCTGTTTCTCTGGTAGAATCTTGTGGTTGTCTATGAGCTGTGAGAAGGCCCTCTCTTGTGGTTGACTGCTGAGTGTTTTGGTTATTCTGAAAGTCTTGTGAAAATATGTTGATAAAGGTTTGCAGAGAAGAAAACTAAAACAGACTTAGGGGAAGTTAGGAACCAAACACCTTTCTTGTCTTTGTATTTCCACTGAAAGCAGCTCAGCAACTACAACACTTGGTTGGCTTGAACCAGTATGGAAAGGTCTGTGCTGGCCTTGGGGTTCCTGTCGGCTACATGACTGTCTGTGAACTTACCTAACTCCTCATTTGTCTAGACTCTGTTTCCTCCTTGGGTGAACAGACAGCCCAAGCCTTTGTATCAAAGTCATTAAATGGTTCTTTCTAAGTTTTAAAGTTTTTACTTTATAAATCTCTAGCAATCACAGAATGTGAACAGAAATTTCCACTTTGAATTTTTTGAATAGATCAATCATATACATGATGATTTTCTTTCATTATTAAGAAGTACTAAGAAATCTCATGTGATGTTTCAAGGCCAGTCTTCTCTACCAGAGACAAATTATTCCATTACTTAGGGTAATAATTCCTCCTTCCTTCTTTCCATCTTTTTTCCCCTCCCTTCCTCTCTTCCTCCCTTCCTTCCTTCCTTCCATCCATCCATCCATCCATCCATCATTTCTTGCTTCCTTCATTTATGTATTCATCAAGATGCATCCCACAAAGTCAGAGACTGCTCTTTCCCTAGCTCTTAAAACAAAACAGGGCCTCATTAGATACTGTTTGAGTGAAAAAATAAATAAGGTCCCTTTGTTCATCTAGCCACACTGCCATTACTCCCCAGTAATAACATGGCAGTAATATTACTACACCACAGTATTATTACCATGCAGAGCCTTGTTTTTGATAATTATTTTATAACTATAACTCCACAGTGATAAAGCCACTGATACAATGTGGCAGTGGCCACCCTACCTGCTTGGGGCTGGGGCAGGTGAGGCAATGGGCAAGACAAATGCAACTTATCCTCATTTTCCTAGAGCTTACAGTTGATTTGGTGAGAACAACTGAGCATATAGTTACATAAGCAATAAAACTGTTGGATGTTCCACAGTGGAGATGCACAAGGATGTTCTGAAAACATGTATAGGGAGACTTAATCTTGTGAAAAAAGAAACAGAGAATAGGTCCAGGTCAGGGCAAGATACCCTGAGTTAGTGACAATTAAGCTGTAACCTAAAGCACGGGCAAGAGCTTGTCAAAGGGAAATTAAGATCTGGGCAGGGAGACAGCATGGAGGAAGGTGAGAAGAAACATACTTGAGAACCATGGAGGGGCTTGGAAGGAATGCAGAGAACAAGACAGAACGAAGATGGCAAGAAGTGGAAATGGAGTTATATTTAGAAGGTGGAATGGACAGGACTTGATAAACACATTCACGAAGGGGTAGAGACAGAAGACTCAAGGACGGTCTCAGGATTCCGGCCTTGGTAACTAAATGGCCTTTACCTTTAACTCATTTTTAGAAATTTTAATTCACTGTATTAGTGTCTTTGGGGAGAGGATGTTGCAGAGAGAAAGAAACTGGAAACCAATTCCTTAGCTTGCCAAGCAACGCCCCTCAATGGTCTGACCTTTCCTTCTCTCTCCCATCCCTTCCCCAACACTATGCATCAGACAAAAGCTCACAGTTCCCAGGCATTTGCCTGCCTTTCCTTTTCTAATCCCCTCTGCACAGAAAGTCCATCCACTATTTTCCACCTAATTAACATTTCAGCTTCTAACAACACTCAAGAGTCACTTCCTCTCTGACACCTCTCAAAATAGGACTGACACCTCCCTTTTTTGTTCCCCACTGAACCCATAGCAGCAAACTTTCAACTTCAATGCTAGCGTTGACAAGGAGGCATATCTGCAAAAGAGGGTCACCTGTGCATAAATGAACGTGTCTGGATTGTGCACGGGGTGGGGGTGGGGAAGCTGTGGCTCATCGGAGGCAGACTGCCCTGTCTAAAGGCTACTCGGCTTCAGCCAGTCATTACAGTGGGAATTCAGACTAATGTTAGCAGATTTGAGCTCCTAAAAAAAAGAAGCTCAAAATCTGAGGGGTGTGTGGGATTGTGTGGGAGTGAGCATGTACAAACATACATGTGTGGGGGTGTCTGTGTGTGTGTGATCTCTCAATCTTTCAATAACGACTTAAAAGAACATTCACTTTTTAAGCCCTGAGCAGGCCATTATAAATACACCAGTTTGCAACGTCTGCTGTTCAGATCTCATCTTCATTTTGCTTCTTTTTCTCATCTCTTCTAATCATCTTTATCATTTTTATCCATCTCATGGGTCTTCATAGAAGGTTCTTGAAGGCAAGCAGTGTGGTATATTCACTCACAACTGCATCCTACAGCAGCATCCCAAGCCTCTGTATGCCCAGGGCTGGACCCAGTGTCTGGTGCATGGAGGGACCTGAACACATACTGCTAATTAATGCGTTCATACAGTCAGTCACTCCATAGAGACTTGCTAGTGTCCACAACAAGAAATGACTTGCTGGGCTCCCAACTGCCCCCAACACCAACCCACTTGCCTGCAAATCCTTCATTAGTGATTTACTTGTTGATCTAGTTTCTCTCGATGTCACCTTCTGCAGGTAACCCACAAAGTGCTTATCATTCCTTGACCAAAAGCAAATCCACCTTTTCATGTTCGCTCCCTCCTAAATCACAGTCCTCAGATGCCAGGCTCTGTGCTCTGACTTGTGATAATGTTGCAATACATAGTGTTTGTAAAGTGCTCTCTGACCCTTGGAAGAAAGATGCTGCAGAAAAGGGAATTGATTATAAAATAATTGAATACACCAGGGTGTATCTGGCCTTCTGTTTAAACAGAATTGATTCACTAAGGGTCACGAATGCTCATTTGTTCAGAGAAGAGGGATGCTGAGAGATAAGAATGAGAAGCAAAAGGGACATTTCCATCTGTCATGAGGTGTCAGGTAGAAAACAAAGGGCTGGCTTCTATTTTACAAGGAGAACCAGCTTGATGCATAAGCAAAGGGAGCTAGCTGTCATTTAAGACCGTGGAAAGGCTTCTGGTGAATTTGAAAGAAACTTGTCCCCTTCCTTCAGCCATCCCTCCAACCTAATATATTACAATTAGAATGCTGAAAACTCACAGAATCAGCCAGCTCCTTCAACATTACAGCAGTGTTTTCTACAGAGAGGCATCATAATCTATGGTGGATGGATTCCGCCTAAGGACGGACCCATTATCACCTACTGCAGCTTTAGAGAACGAAAGAGTTGGGGACAGAGTCACAGAATGGAGATGTTCCCCTGCAGGGGAGGGGGAAGTGAAGAGAGACAAGGTATAAGCAAAAGGTGAAGTGAGGACCCTGATTTATCTCAGGACAGGGAACAGTGGGGAATGATTGTGCAAAGACAAACTGAATTTTGATGATCTGACGGGCTATGAATGTATTGCCCACATTAATGCGACCCCTAGAAAAATTATGCAAGGATATTAGTCACTGACGAAAGAATTCCAGGCATGACACGTGGGCAAAGGAGGTAACTGGGAAAGAGACCCCTAAAGTGACTCCTTATAGGTATTTATTTCCACTTCTTTTTCATGCAACCCTTTCAGACACCCATACAAGTGACATCTTAAAAGCTATGGTTTATGTGCAAGAGGTCTGTCCCCATGATCATGTCTCTACCTGCAGAGGTAGCAATATTGTTGTTGGCACCGGAAGAAATGTCTGGTCTTACAGCTGGCCCAATTTTCCTTTTCCCTTCTGCATTTGGCTCATGATTAAAGCTTTATTCCCTTGTGTACCCAGGGACTATTAAAAATAAAAACATGTTCTCAACCCAGCAGCTCCATCAGTTCTGTAACATGGGGAGAATAAAAGTAGGAGGACTAAAAGAAATATGAGGTGAGAGTCGAGTACAGCGTCTGTACACAATGGGTGCCCAATAAATGTCAGCCGTTATGATCCGGTGGCTCTTCCCACCCATTCTTTTATTCGTCCTGTTCTAGCTTAAAGCAGTTAGCCTGTCAGCACACCCTTAAAGTGTTTTAGGGAATGTGGGCATTACAACCTGCTACCTGTTGTTGGTGACAGTCTCACTTCTTCTCGACTATAAACCTCCCCAAACACTGTCTCATGTATTTGTCTCATTAAAAATGACATGCAGAGTAAGAAAAAAAGAACATCAAATTTAAAGAGATAATTAACAAAAGCCAAGCCGAGTAGAAGGGCAGGTTTATTTGGTTCCTTAGACAAAAAGGTAATGAAAAATCCAATTTGATCTCAGGCCAGGCAACCTGGCTAAGCTAAAGTTCCCAGAAACACCGGGATTAACAATAAGCAAACAAACACAGATGTATATATGTGTTATATATAATTTCAAATAAATATTAAATATATAATTAGTTGATATTAATACATATACATAATTTAAAAATCACATCTCTGAGATGGAAGAAAGTTTAACAAGTAGTTGAGCTGGAATTCAGACCCAGGTTGATCCAATTCCAAGGCCTATGCTCTTTTTTTTTTCAATTTTTTTTTTAATGTTTATTTATTTTTGAGAGAGACAGAGACAGAATGCAAGTGGGTTAGGGGCAGAGAGAGAGGGAGACACAGAATCCGAAGCAGGCTCCAGGCTCCAAGCTGTCAGCACAGAGCCCAACGCGGGGCTCCAACTCACGAGCTGTGAGATGATGACCTGAGCCGAAGTCAGTCGCTCAACCGATTGAGCCACCCAGGCGCCCCATGGCCTGTGCTCTTAAGAACAATGGTGCATTGTCTCTACGGCTCAACATATTTCAGAGATGCGGTCAAAGAGATCCCTAAATTAGGAGGTATTCTGGGCTAGATGACCTTCCACTTCCCAATCCTCCAAGTCATTAAGATTCTAGAATCCACAATAAGCTTATTTAACATAATCATTCCCCCCCTCTTCCCAGACTCAACATCATTTTCTATTTTTATTACTTTGCTTTAGTTTTCAACACAATACTTAACACACCTGGCATTAAAGTATCTGTGTGTTTGTTCTCTGTTTCTTTCACGAGAATGTAAACTGCATGAGTCCAGGAACTTGTTATTCATATCTGTATCTCTCGTGCTGGGATAGAACAAACATTAATTTATTCAATGGATGGACAGATCTAGTAGCTTGACCTAGATGGAAATTACATTCTGTCCAATTCCCTAGCTTGGGGTAATGGGGCTTTTATTTTCCTCAAGACAGCTGGCTTAAGACCTGACATAGAATACAAGAGAAAATCATTTGCTACATTCCCCATGGCACTGAGATTAAAATCTGAGGCCTGTGGGAGAAAGAAATTTAAGTCCCAAGATCCAATTTTTGCCTGCCTACATAGTCAAGTCATATCTCCAGATTGTCTTTTCCAGGATAGAGGGCATCTCATCTTTTTCTCCATGGGCACAGGATGGAACATAGAGTCTCTACCCACATGTCCCTTTCCTATGAGATGTCAGGAACTGAGATAACAATAATGACAACAATAGCCACAACCACAGTTTATTGGTGCTTACTCACATGCCAGGGACTAGGTGATAGGTGTTAGTCCATAATCCTTTAACAACATTGCACAATGGTAATTTTCAGTTTCTCAAGGTCACATTTTTACTCAGTGAGAGAGACAGAATCAAAACAGATCTTTCCAGTTCCCAAACCTGTTTCTACCGAAAGGACTGTATTTCTACATGATACCAGGTGATAGGTCCTTGGCTGCCACGGCCAGCTGAGCAATGATTAAGAGGACTTCTGGGGACTGAAACAATGGCGGGGACCCCGCAATGGCAGGGTGATTAAGGAGGCTAAAGAAAAAGAGTAAGCAGGGGGGAGTCCAAGAGGGTCTTCTTGGAGCTGAACGAAAGAGTGAATGGTAGTAACTCAGAGACAGGAGACCTGGACCAGGGGATTGCCGTAACAGACCAAGTGGCCAGACGTGGCAGCTGTATTCAAGTATCTGGAAGGTCACAAAGAAGAAAGAACTAATTCATTTTGTGTTTCAAGAGGAGGCAAAATTAGGAAGTACAGCATTCAGTTTTTTTTTTTTTTTAATATATGAAATTTACTGTCAAATTGGTTTCCATACAACACCCAGTGCTCATCCCAAAAGGTGCCCTCCTCAATACCCATCACCCACCCTGCCCTCCCTCCCACCCCCCATCAACCCTCAATTTGTTCTCAGTTTTTAACAGTCTCTTATGCTTTGGCTCTCTCCCACTCTAACCTCTTTTTTTTTTTTTTTTTTTTCCTTCCCCTCCCCCATGGGTTTCTGTTATGTTTCTCAGGATCCACATAAGAGTGAAACCATATGGTATCTGTCTTTCTCTGTATGGCTTATTTCACTTAGCATCACACTCTCCAGTTCCATCCATGTTGCTACAAAAGGCCATATTTCATTTTTTCTCATTGCCACGTAGTATTCCATTGTGTATATAAACCACAATTTCTTTATCCATTCATCAGTTGATGGACATTTAGGCTCTTTCCATAATTTGGCTATTGTTGAGAGTGCCGCTATAAACATTGGGGTACAGGTGCCCCTATAGCATTCAGTTTTAATTTATTAAAGCATTCCCAAGCCCCATGATGCTTCTAATGTCCATACCTAGTTTCCTTGGCCTAACACTCTTCCCTTCTGTGAAAAACTTTCCTGTATTCCAACCATAACGTAGGGGTGTCCTTCCTTCCTGGCCACTGTGACCACAAAAGTATAGATACCAGATGGAAGATCACTCCCCCTGCACCCCCCCGCACAGGGTACAAAGGAAACATTACAAACAAATACCTAACCCTTTATAATTATGAAGCAGGATGTGTGTGTGAGCTTGGGAAGTTACTTAGTTGCTGAGTTTTCCACTACATAGAGAAAGCCAATCAGAAAGAATGAAGGAGAAGAGCAGAGAAAATCACAGATGGAAAGAGGAGAGGAGGATTGTAATGGAGGCAGGGAGAGGGAAGGAGGCATCAAAATTGGCTGATTTCTAGTATTCAAACCTACATGATAGTCACCCCTGAAACCTACCCTTCCCAAGTTTTGTCAAGAGAGCTAAAAAAAAAAATGTTGATTTTTTTTTAACTAGTTTGAGCTGGATTCTGCCACTTGCAACCAGAAGAACATTAGCATAGTCATTAGTGACCCCAATGCACTGGGGTTGAGTGAGGAGTTCCCCACCTCTGGACCTATTTGAGGAAGGCTTGCATGGTGATAATAATAAGACACAGTTCTCATTAAGGTGATCTTTGCATATTGATTTGGAGGTCCCCTTAAAACTAGATTCTGGGAGAGCAGCAAGATGGTCAAGAACATGCTCTTTATTTGTGCCCCTGTCACTTCTGCATGGGTTATTTGCTTCATTATCTCCAACCCCATGAACGTCCAATGTAATCTGGCGATGGCCCACTTACAAGACCTCCTGGGGAGATTCCACAATCACCATGATAAAAAAAAGTGTAAGAGGAAAGCAACAGAACTTACCTTTGTTTCCATGCCAAACCATAGCACAGCGTGCTATCAGGGTTCCAGTTTGAGGGCATAGCCAGAGAGACTCAAAGAGACTATTCAATCATGAGCATTAATGCTACAGTCTCCAAAGGGGGCTCAAGAGGCTGGTGTGGTCACCTGACTTTCCTCAGGGAAGTTGTCTTTAATGAATAAGGAAATCCAGATTGTGTATCTACTTGTTGCCTACATCCATCTTCTTCTAGAAGCTTGGCACAGACCCTGCTCAGCATCAACTCACATAAGGCAAGGAAGTGTTTCTGGTATCTTATGGCTGTCGTACGTAACAATAAGGACTGAAGGAGTTTACCACAGGTCACGGCCGAGAGCTCTAAAGTTCCTGTTCTCTGTGGAGATCATAATAGATTTGCCCTGTATTACATGATAGACACAAGCACAACAGTTTGTGGCTTAGCTTCTTTTTCTACATGAAACCCAAAACAGGCTTCAGAGGACAGAGTGGCAAATACTACCAACAGAGTTAACACCTACCTAAAAATATTCAAGCATTTTTACCTATTTATAAATGTTTAGGAAATTCTCCCTGGTCATTGGTCATTACTTCTTAAGATAAGATTGGTGGTCTGCTTTGAATCCTTCCCCCCCCCCCCACCCACAAATGAGCCCACTCCCTCCCCAAAGTGGTATACTGCTTGGTAACTTAAGAATTGAAAATCGGATTGAACTTAGTTGTACATATTCGGAAGTGGCACTACAATACTGAGGGGTCCACAGCCGTCACTGTTAACAATCATTGCTCTGTCAGAAACTGCAGCAGTGACCTTGGCACTCTAAGAAGATTCAGCCCTTTGCCTGTCCTCAGATACTTCCTGTTCTACTGAATAGGCTGGGCTCCAATGGCTTTCTCTGGTCCAAGAGCAACTTCAATGTCTTTCATCTTGAACCAGTCCAATAAGAGCTTATTTGGTTGGCCCTCCGAAATACCCTATAAGCTCCCTTGGGGGCAGGTCTATGTCTCTACTTATCTCCAAATGGAAATGCTTTTTCTCCAGCACTTCATAGGTGCTCGGTAACTGTTGATTTTCAACTCAAGCACAATGCCAAAGAATTTGAACTTACCCAGGACCTGTGTCCAGAGGGTGCTAACCCAAGGCTCCCCAAACTTTTCCTGTACAGTATCAGACGGTAAGTGTTTTAGGCTTTGCTGGCCATATAGTCTCTGTCACAACTACTCAATTCTGCCATAGACAATATATAAATGAATGAGAGGTGCCTATGTCCCAGTAGAATATTATTTCTGGATGCTGAAATGTGAATGTGATATAATTTTTACATGTCACGGAATATTATTTTTTTCAACCATTTAATAATATAGAAATAATTCTTAGCACAGGCTATACAAAAAAAAAAAAAAAGGATGGTGAACTTAAGTTTCTGATTTGACATAGAAAGAGCTCAGAAGTTTGATAATCCCCATCCTCACAACAAGAAAAAAGTTGAAAAACTGAAAATCAGCAACTCTTCTTAGGTCCCTTAGAGAATTGAGATCACAAAGCAAATCAACACCCTCAAGACAGAATAGATGGGCAGATATGGAGAATCATATCTTACCTGGAGCAGAAGCCCTACTGGAGCCAGCACTGGGTGGGAGTACTTAATAGGCACCTGGCTAACTATCTTTTTTTTCTTTAAGTTTTTCTTTTTGTTTATTTATTTTGAGAGAGACAGAGAGAAATGGGGGAGGAGAGAGAGAGACAGACTCCCAAGTAGGGTCCATGCTGTCAGCACAGAGTCTCATGCAGGGCTCAAACTGAAGAACCTTGAAACCATAACCTGAGCCAAAATCAAGAGTCAGCTGTTTGAGCCACCCAGGTGCCCCTGGATAACGATCCTTTAATTATTAATTACTGGGCACTGAGGTTGGCCCAGCTTGAGAAATTAAAAACTCCTGGAGCCTGGCCTTGACGGGACCCCACAATTGCCTGTGTTTTATCTTTAGGAACCCCATAAATTTCTCTCTGTAAAGATTGGTGGAAATTATCATCATGCTTCCAGCAGAGGGGAAGGAAAAGTAACCATTTTGAAATATACCCAAAATGTTCTGTTCTCCTTAACAACACATGGCCTCAATGGAAACTATTTTACCAGAGCCTAAACCACTAACTGGGGTTTCATCAGAGCCTAACTGATGTGGGAGAAGGGAAATACCCAATTTAAGCCCCTTCTGGTTTCCTGTCTCACCCAAGGGGTGAAAAAAAAAAAAAAAAACAACTTGTGAGAAGCACTTGTGAAGAATTTTATATAATCAAATTTATTAATCTCTTTTTCATTCTCTGCATGGAAAAAAAACCATAAACAAAGCCAAAAGACAAATGAGAAACATATTTGCAACTAATAGGAGGGAAATTTCCTAAAACTATAAAGAACACCCACAAAAGTTAATCAACACAACAGGAAAAATGGGCCAAAATATAAACAGGAAAAGAAATTAAAAGGTTCTTAAACCTACAGTGATAAGAAACTTACTGAGGACTGAGACGTAATCAGGAGATAACAGAGCATTCCCCCTTGCCCATGTCTCACCACCACACCAATAAGGCTCCTGTATAATAACAGGGGATGATAACTGGTAAGAAATGGAAGGCTCAGATCCTATTTATGAAGGAGTCTCTAGGGAAACCCAAGACGAGGGGCAAGGCAAAAACAAGGACATGAGAGAAAATTTAGCTTCTGACACCTGTAGCCACAGCAAACAGTAAACACAGCCTAACTCCCAGGCAGATACACAAAAAAAGAGGTGGTAGACCAGAATTGGCCCAGAGGCCATAGTTACCGCACCCCTATGCTAACCTCTAAGGAATTCCAAGCATTCCACGCCACTCTCTGTAGTAGAAGAGGAAGCTCAGGCCCATATGTGAAAATTGGTCTAGACCATGCTCACGAGGGGAGAATGAATGGTGGCCTACAGCCTTACCCAGACACCGTTCTTTTAGTTTGTCATTTTTTACAGCACATAAAATTTTAAGAGGAAAAGAGAAACCTTTGAACACATTCCATTCCCTGGACACATCAAATGTTTTTAACTGAAGAGATCTCTTTGAGACCTTCTCCATATGTATAGTGGCAATCCTAAGGTAGATGCAGCCGGAGCTGGCTTTTTCAAATCATCACTTCACAGACATTTTCCACACCGCTGTACAATCTTTTTACTTACAATTTTGAATAGCTATACGACATTCCATAGAGCAGCCCAGGGGAAGGGTTTCTTTTTATGATAGGAGGACTCAGACTGTGACACAGGGTTCACATAAAGGCTGGGGTCCAGCTATCCATGTTGCAGTGTTCTGACTGTGATCCCTAGAATTCGTACATTGAGATCCAAATGCCCAAGGTGATGGAGTTCAGAGAGGGGGCTTTGCGGAGGTGCTTAGGTCATGAGGGTGCCTTAAAAAGAGACCCCAGAAGGAACACTCGTCCCTGTTTCCACTATGTGAGGATACAGTGACAAGTCTAAAACCCTGCATTCCGGAAGAGGACCCTCATCCCACCCATCTGCTCCCTGCTCTTGGACTTCATCCTCTAGAGCTGTGAGAAAAATAGATTTCTGTTATTTGTAAGGTACCTAGTCTGTGGTATTTTGTTATAGTAACTGGGACAGACGACACATGACCTTCAACTCACGGATTGCCGGTCCTCGATGAAAATAAAACCACTGGAAAAGAACCCAAACAATTCTTTACAAAAATATCTCAGACACCTTTTCGAGAACAACCTGTTTTTCTCAACTTCACAGAAGTTTTCCAGTTTCAGTGGGACAATACCCACGTTTAGAAGCCACCCCTACTATGCACCCCAGAGAACCACATCTCATTACTCATTATGCCCTGGCTGTACCTTAAGGGCTGAGTATTGGGAATGTTAAGAGCCCCATAAGAGAGCACCAAAGGCACCAGCTGGCAGGGAGCATGAGACATGCCAGCGTTTTTATAAACGTCCACCCAATCGCTACGGCTCTTTTCACTGACAAAGAATCTGCTGTTTCCAACCAACTGCAGGTCCAGCAAATTGCACTTTAACTAGGATGGAGGTTCTGCAAAACAGGCAGAATGTTTACCAGGATGAGACCAGCCAGGAAACCCATCTCCTTTATCCCCTAATCAGGATGAAAAGAGGGACGGGGTTCATGAAAGGCTGTGCATTAGGGTCTGATCCCTGTGCTGTCATCTCTTGTTACCTGCCTGAAAGAAGGGGATTGTTGGGGTTTGGAGGGCGGGTGAAAGCGTCCCCCGATTTTCCAGTCGAGCTGCTATTCATCCATAGGCTTGCTGCCAACGTGTTACTCCGCCGTATGTCCCATCCGTTCTCCAGTTTAGATTGTATCCCACAGTGTTTTTGGCCTTATTGAATCTAACAGTGGATTTTATTAACATGTTGTCCCTATACCTCTGTAAAACCTAAGGCTGTGGTTTTCAGGAACAGGTTCCTCGTTAAATCTTCTTGGTCTATGCCCCAGAATCCAATATATCGTTTAGTACACAATGGGTACCTAATAAATGCTTGCTGAAAGAAAGAAATTCCGGGCAACAGAAATCTGCCCTAACAAGATAAAAATAAATAAAACATAGCTAATATTTATTGAGCATTTAACCTTTCCTGAGTGCCTGGCAACAATACCTTGTGGTAGGTAGTACTGACATCCCTATTTTTTAGAAAAGGAAACTGAGGCTCAGAGGTACACAGTTGGGCCTGAAACCCAGTCTCTGACCACCACACCGAACCATTTCAGAAACTTCTACTTCCAGCATGTACATAATTCCCATGAAATTTCTTTTGATATTTAAACCTTATAAGTCCTACAGATCTCCTTTTCCCAAGAACTGCTTCTGCTTGGTAACGATGCCCATTGTAAAAGGCAAAGCTCTTCTTGAAAATCAGACAGAGGACTATAGTAATAAGAAATGCAGGCTTCCTGGAATACTCAGAAATAATGGCTGGCTTACTATGCCATAAAGAGAACTTTAATAGAAGAAGCCGATTCTATTGTTGAACTCTGTGATTGTTAAAATGTTCTTTCTTCCAGGAGGAGCTGAACTTGGCCACCTTGCAACTCACAGTTACGCTGGTCTTTGTCCTAATAGAACTGACATACTCCTCCTTTCTCACAACCACCTGGCTGATATCTGGAGCTAGTTGCCTGGTCTTCCCACATTTATTTTAGACACCGAATAGTATTAATAAACAGCACAACTTGTTTTTTAGTAGATAAAATTTATAGGACATTTTACCTTCAACAAAATAAATTGCAGATGGATCAAGATATAAACTCAAATAAAGGAACCATAAGTATTAGAAGAAAAATGACCTTTTAAAATTATCTTGGGGCATCTGGGTGGCTCAGTCGGTTAAACGTCTGACTCTTGGTTTCGGCTCAAGTCATGATCCCAGGGTTCAAGAGATGGAGCCCCACATAAGGCTCCATGCTCACAGCACGGAGCCTGCCTGGGATCCTCTCTCTCCCTGCCCCTCCCACTAGCACACACGTGTTCTCTCGCTCTCTCTTTAAAAAAAGAAAAAACTATCTCAAGATGAGGTAGCCCTTTCTACATATGACACAAAACCTGAATACCATTTAAAAAAAGATTAGTAAATAAGACTATATAAAATTTTTAAAAAGTTTTAAGTTTATTTTTAGAGAGACAGAGATAGTGTGAGTGGGGGAAGGGCAGAGAGAGAGAGAGACAGAGAGAGAGACAGAGAGACAGAGAGAGAGACAGAGAGACAGAGAGAGACAGAGAGAGAATCCCAAGCAGGCTCCATGCTGCCAGCGCAGAGCCCGATTCGGGGCTTGGACTCAGGAAACTACAAGATCATGACCTGAGCCAAAACCAAGAGTCGGATGCTTAACCGACTGAGCCACCCAGATGCCCCTAAAATTTTTTTAATTACTGAATAGAAAAAAAAATACCATTAAACAAAGACGAAAAACAAATAGGAAACATAATTTGCAACTAATGAGAGGCTAATTTCCGTAAACTACAAAGAACACCTACAAGAGTAAATCAACCTAATTAAAAAAAAAATCTACAACATGAAACTCAACCTCACTCAAAGTAAGGGAATGCAAATCAAACCTATAAGGCTGTTTTTTTTCACTGATTAGATGAGCAAAGATCAAAAAGTTTGATAGCACAATGTAATGGGCTAATATAAAAATGGGAAGATTTCCTCCCTCCCTCTCTCCCTCCCTCCCTCCCTCCCTTCCTTCCTTCCTTCCTTCCTTCCTTCCTTCCTTCCTTCCTATTTCAAAAGTTAAAGGGCCTGGTGGGGAGGAAAGGCTGGCTATGGTAGGCAGTATTTTACCTATATTCCCTTCCTTAATCCTCACAACAGTGAGGTTATTTCTGTTTTTGTAGATGATGAAAATGAGGCTCAGGAAAGATAAATAATTGGCCCAAGCTAATAAATAGCCAAGCGGTGATTCAGACCCAGGTGTGACTGATTACCAAGCCCATCCTCTTACCTCCAATTTATCTTTGTATTCCTAACATGTTTTGCTCCATATATTTTATAGCGACGCTCTTTGGCACATGAAGTTTTCAATCTATTATATCTCCACCATTGATTATACCATTTATCAAGGTGGAACCATTGTGTACAACACTTTTGATTAAATGCTATTTTTCTCATTGGTATCCACTTACCTTTTTTATTATTAAATCATTTCACACATATTTGAGCACCAAACATATACCAACTCTACACTGGCGACACCAAAATGAATAAAGTCCGCCTTCAGGGGAACTGAAGAAGATATTAACTAGCAAAACACTGTACAATGTGATAGTAGACCACACAGTTTTTATTCAATTGGCAATGAATGCAAATTGCCGCCTATTGCTTTTTAATTCACTCGGAAATATTTTAGGTTTTACGAGAAAAATGTAAACCTATGTATTTACCATAAGGCATGCACTTGGGGGGTTACTGTTGTTCTTTTGCCTCCTTACTTTTACTTTTCCACTATTTTCTTCCTGTGTAAGCTATGTTTTTTATCCTATATCCACTGAGACGACAAGCATCCTATTTTCAGTGATAAGATGGTTATCACAGAGATTTTTTTCACAAACACACAAAAAAATCTTACGTATCTAATCAAAACAAATTCACAAAAAAGTGTCAGACAGTGTTTTATAGATTACCTGAAATGTAGTGCTGTATTAGCACTTTCTCCCCTACTCTCCTCCAAAATCTACCCTTTAATTAATTTATTTGGGTTCCCAAACCTAGTCATTACCTTGCATGTGCACTCGTGTGTGTGTGTGCATGTGTGTTTAATTCTCTTTCAAAAACCTTTTTTGTCCTTTCTATCTAGTTTGTTTCCATAGTTACGGCAATTATTAGCATCAATTCTTAGGCTGGCCATTAGTATTTTTATTCGCCTGACCTTAAAGTTCAAGCAAAAGCTGAATGAGGATTCTCTGGGGATCCCTATAGTGGGTGGGAAGCTAGAACAGACTGCTTCTAAAATCCCTTCCCACTCCAATGTACTTTGTAACTGTATATGGTGTATATAAAGTGTTTATACACACACCAGGCTTAGGTATCTCAATAATACAAAAAGCTTCCTGTTTAGATGGATTCCTTGACTTGCTCATATACTCACCAGGCCTTGAAAATGCCAACCACCACAAACAAAAAAGGCACTAGAAAGATCTAATGGTACGGTTGTTTAGAACAGGCTCTACAGCTAGACTATGTTGGTTCAGACCTGGGCTCTGACTCTTATTACTGCGTGACCTTGGACAAATCACTTAGTATCTCTGTGCGTCATCCTGGGTGAAGCGGGGAGAACAGTTCCTCGGAAGGTTGTTCTGAGCCTTCAGCGTGATAAAACACACAAAGCCCTTACAGGACGCCTCACCAAAAGTCTCGTCTGTTCCTAGGCTTTTCGCAAGCTCTGTTGTTTCTTGAACACAGTGGCCTGATTATTAACACATTAGGAAGTGCAGTTTATCTTTCTGTACTTTTCAACACTAACCTCCCTCATTCCTGGTAAATTGTAAAAGACTGTGAAGAATGAAAGGAGAAATGCTACTTCTTGTTCCTCCCTGCCAAGAGTCCTGCTGGAATCCCTCTCGAGAAGGTGGTGACAATCCAGCCAAACAGCAGAACCTTCCTGGAGCCTGGACTATTTCACTGCACCTGCATTCGATCGGCTTGCTGATCTTCCCCAGAGCCAGACAATCATGCTGACGATCTGAGTGCTCTGCTGGAAAGAAAAGCAGTTGGTCCTGCGTGTGCGACTTGCCACAGAAACAGCGGCAAAGCCAGGAAGTGGGGTCGCTGACCTGGGACTGCACGTGCACGTGTTTGCACCACGGTCTCCCGTGGGACACGGAGTCCTCATGCCGTTCCAGGCTGGTGGAACAGCACCCATCCCCAGCCCCTTGGCCACATGCCAGCACCCTGGGGCCACGTGGCAGCCCGCAGCCTTCTTTGGCGATACCCTTGGGAGGTGGGGCTGCCTTCTTCCCCTGCTTTCACCTGGGCGGGCTCTGGTGCTGCTTTGACTCGGACAGCACACGGCCGCGACGACGCGTGGTGCCGGTTTCTGGATCCAGACCCGAGAGGCTGGCAGTTTCCACCTCCTGTCACTTGGGGTGCTCGCTCTGGGGGATCCCAGCAGCCACGTAAGGAGTCTGTGTGCACCTGAGCCCGCCTCGCTGTGAGGAAGCTCTGGATGGTGTGCCATACGACAACAAACAACTAGCACCTATAGATGGCCTACCAGAATGCTCGCTACATTCCTACTAGGTGACGTTGCTATGATTATGTGATTTACCCAACGCACACAGCTCATCTGCTGTCGGGAAGGGCCCAGAACACAGGCAGGGCTGCGTTCCTTGCCCCCTGCTCTCTCTCCTACAACTGGCTGTTCTTGCTCATCAGTGAGCAGTTAGTGATAATCAGCCACTGTATTTTTTCGTGGGACACATTTCTACAAGCCCTGGGTGTCTTTCCTGTCATGAAATGCAGTTCTTCCTCCCAGTTTATGTCTCTATTCTATGTCCTCTATTCAGAGGATCTGAAGGGGCTCCGCGCTGACAGGCTGACAACAGTGAGCCCGATGCAAGGCTCGAACTCACGAACCGTGAGATCATGACCTGAGCCGAAGTAGGATGCTCAACCGACTGAGCCACCAAGATGCCTCTCTAACTATTTCGATGTCTGACTCTACAAAAATCACTCTTGGGGATGCTTTCTCTTGTTATTCCCATATTGCCAGGTGTCTTTTCTCCCCAGCAAATATTGATCCTCATGGAAGGATTAATACAAAGAGACAAGAAAAACAAGCACCATTCAAGCACAAAGCCAAAAGTGAGGTCAATGTGCATCTTTTCCGTAACTTTCCTCGCCTCATCCCCTACATCCATCTCTGCCTTTATGATAGGAGCCGTGCCTAATAACAAGGCATTCTCCGCCTGATTTCAAGTGCTTGCTGAAAAAAATTGGACCTTAAAACAATTTCACCTTCAATATAAAACAGGAGTATATAAATCTTGTGTGCAAGATGTTCCTCTTAAAATACAGACTCTTAACTATGGAATCATCTAATCTAAGCAGACCATGCTTATTTTCTTAAGCAGTGTATTTCTGATACCAACTTTTACCTATGTTTTAATTTGGCTAGGGAATGGGAAAGACAGCATAAGTCCAGAGGAGTCATGGTCCTGGAATTCTAGCAGGAAGAATCACAGGGGATTGTCTATTTCCAGACCGTCCACTCAGTGGCAGGCGGAGAGAAGTTATTCTGGAGGGAGGTTGGGCAGATCTGACAGCAGCAGACACTGGATTTGTGGTTGGGACAGAATGGAGCCAGCAGCCCCATGTCCCCAAGAAAGGAAACTGCTGTATCCCAGAGGGAGGTGAACAAGGTTTTGGGAAAAGAGAAAGGTCCAGAGACCCAGTGAAAAATTAGAATCTCAGAACCTAGAGAATGAGATTATGGAATTGAAATTTATGGAAACCCTGGGTGGTATTCTCTTTTAGTCTCTATTATTTCTGTTACCTGAAGAGTAGAGAAACAATTGTTCTTCAGGAAAAAGCACCTGAAAAAATGTGTTTTGATACAAATATAAAGAAAAGGATTGGGGGCGCCTCCGTGGCTCAGTCCAGTTGAGCATCCAACTTCGGCTCAGGTCATGATCTCACAGCTCGTGAGTTCGAGCCCCACGTCAGGCTCTGTGCTGACAGCTTGGAGCCTGGAACCTGCTTCGGATTCTGTGCCTCCCTCTCTGTCTGCCCCAACCCATTCACATTCTGTCTCTGTCGCTCTCAAAAATAAATAAACATTAAAAAAAATTTTAGGGGCACCTGGGGGGCTCAGTCAGTTAAGCAACTGGCTTCGGCTCAGGTCATGATCTCACAGTCTGTGGGTTCAAGCCCCGCGTCGGGCTCTGTGCTGACAGCTCAGAGCCTGGGGCTGCTTCGGATTCTGTGTCTCCCTCTCTCTCTCTGCCCCTCCCCTGCTCGCACACTGTCTCTTCTATCTCTCAAAAATAAATAAATCTTTAAAAAAATTAAAAAAAAAAGGATTTAGGGGAAAATGTAGAAGTAATTTCTATTCCATTAGATCATAAATGTTTAAATTTCTTTGCTATGAACTGAATACAATTAAGATTATATAAATTATCTCATTATTTTCTACTAGTCAATCAGTTTGGGCTAGAGAAGGCTTTTATTGGTTTCTGTCTTCTTCCCAGTCAAGACTCATGTTCAGTTCAAGGGTCTTACTTGCAAACAACAGAAAAACATGCTTAAAACAAAATGAAACCATGCTTTCTTTTCTCTGACACTTAACCTCAAACATAGAGCTTTAATCAAGTTCTCTAAGCATCTTTATTGTAACAGAATTTTGCCCTCCTAGCAGAGACCTTCTAAGATACGCTGCTCTCAGGAATTCTGTTGGGTAACACTGTGACAATACATGTTTTATCTCTGTCCTGTACCTGTTCTGTCAAGAACCCTCTGGCCTGCCTCAGATATGAGGTTAGGGACACACATTTTCTTTAAATATATATTATAACAAAGGAGGCAGAAAAATGTCTCCCTCTATCCAATAGCATTGGAGTCAATCAAACTGAAGTGAGGAGGGTGGGGAACAACAGAATTAGTGTGTACCTGCCACAGAGAAGACAGAGGGGAGAAAAGAACTTAAATTGATGGACTCTGGGGTCCAGAGCAGGAATGGAAGTTCTCTAGTGTACTCAGGGAACAACATTCATTCAAGGCTGGAGGGGTCCCTGGAGGGAATGGGATGAGAGGAAAAGAAGGGGATGGGAAAAAAAGATGCTGCCATAGAGGCAACCTGATAAGTAATACTTTTCGTTAAAAGTACCCACAAGTGTGCCACGGTTGGTGACACCACATCACTCACACCCCAAGGAAGGAGACAGTCCTTGCCACTTACAAGTCCACAGTCCTACAGAAGATACACAAGCAAAATAATAATACTTTCTTTAAAAACCAATGAAGCAGCGGTGCCTGGGTGACTCAGTCAGTTAAACATTCAACTCTTAATGTCGGCTCAGGTCATGATCTCATGGTTTGTGGGATTGAGCCCTGCATCAGGCTCTGAGCTGACAGTGCAAGACCTGCTTGGGATTCTCCCTCTTTGCCCCTCCCCCACTTGTTCTTTCTCTTTCTCTCTCTCAAAATAAATAAACTTAGAAAAAAACTAATAAAGCAAAAGGAACTGAGGTCTAAAGGAGAGAGCTGAATGGACTTGGGCTAACACAGGGGAAAGCTTCTTAGAGGACCCCATTTTGAATGAGTCTCAAAGCACGACTGCATGGATATGAGAATGCACCTGTGGCCTGGAAGAAGCCCAGAATGTGTTGTTAACCACATTACAGAACTAAAACTTCAGATGAAATGCTCCTGACTCTACCCATTTGAAGAAACAGCTTCTGAATGCTTATTCCATGTTTCCTGGTAGTAGCTGAGGATAACAAAAGTAAAAGTAAGATACAGTCACACAGTCTGGTCCCTTCAGGAATCCTCCAGTTGATGGGAAAAGAACCACGTAAAGAAATAATTATGATCCGGTATGGCAAGTGCAGGAAAAAAAACATTACGTCCAACATCCCCTATGTGATTACTACGTGCCAAACATGGTAACTTTACATTTATCTCATGTAATATTCCCGATAACCCTACAAAGTTGGAACTAGGACCATGCAGCTGAAGGCACTGAAAGGAGAGTCATTTGCCTAAGCAATCCATTCAAGGCCACGGATATAAGTAAGTGGTGGGGATGGGCTTTAAAGCCACATGTCCTGGATTCAAGGCCATATGTTTAAAAAAAAATTTTTTTTTAACGTTTACTTATTTTTGAGACAGAGAGAGACAGAGCATGAACAGGGGAGGGGCGGAGAGAGAGGGAGACACAGAATCTGAAACAGGCTCCAGGCTCTGAGCTGTCAGCACAGAGCCCGACGCGGGGCTCGAACTCACGGACCGTGAGATCATGACCTGAGCCGAAGTTGGACGCCTAACCGACCGAGCCACCCAGGCGCCCCAAGGCCATATGTTTTTAACTACTATGCTATATCTCTGTACAGTTTGCTGTGGGGAGGAAACAATACTCTGCTTACTCCTATCAATGGCTCTATGACACTGGCACTGTGTCCATGGTCATGGATGAGACAACTGAGATTCAGGGTGGCACAGGTTCTCAACATCCGTTTGGTCTAACTCCAAAGCTCATGTTCTTTCTAGTAAACCACACTCAGGTAAAACGATAAAGTCACCAACTGATTGGGAGGTCTTGGAAAACTTGATAAAAGTGAAGAGAGTTGAGCTGAATCTGGAAGAGCAGGATGTGACCGGCCATAAAAGAATATTCCAGGTGATGTGACTGACAGGAGCAAAGACCCAGAGGCACTTGTGAGCACGCCCCACGAGAACATAGGCGGACGTTCAGTGTGGCCGCAGAGCGAGTTAAGACACGACGGCTTAGCCAGCTGAGCCGGGCTGTGCGGGACCACTTGGTGATCCCGTGTGTGAGGGTACGGATGGGATTCTGAGTTTGGGGAATCCTCAGAACTTTTGAAGAAGGAGAAAGGCACAATCAGATTTGCATTTTAGACACATGTCCCTGGCAGCCGTGTGGTATGTGGAGAGGACGCAGTAATTGGATTTGCAGACATTCAGGTAGTGAAATTGACAGAACACGGTGAGTGAGAGAAAGAGAGTAGCATGAATCCAAAGCTTCTAGCTTGGGAGCCCGGTGGCAGATTACAAAAACTAAGGAGGAAGAGCAGATTTCTAGGGGAAAGTGGTACGTTCAGTCCCGGCATGTTGAGTTTGAAAACCCTTCGGCACATTGAGGGGTGCTACCCGTGAGGCAGCTCAAAGACAATTATGAAACTTCAGGGAAGACTTGATGAAAGTCATGGAGTTGAACTTTTGTCATATTGCACTTGTCTAAAACCCAAAGAAAAGGAGACAGCAAGAAGAGACAAGGCAGGTAAATAGTCACTCTCGCCTAGTTTGTCTCCCGTATGTTTTGCAGGGAGGATGGGGTTGTTTGTGCGGGGTTTTTCTCCTCCGCCTCTTCTTCATACAGTTGGGATTTACTGAGAAAAACCGGTTGCAGGCTTTTGGTCCAAATGATATTCATTCTGCAACAAGCTAACCGCATCCTGGTGATCCCAGCTCCAGAGAGAACAGGCAGCCTTGAGTTCACTGTTGTGGTGAAGTCCTACTCTGGCCTGAGGCAGGAGAGTCAAGATCAAAGCACACAACATAAATATCATTCGGATTAAAACCAAACTTTCTGCTTTTGATGTCGCCTAACCTCTATTGTCGGTAGGAACAATGGGGTAATGTAGAAAAGGACACATTGGCAAGAAGTAAGAACCAGAATGTACTCAATTAAAGGGGACAGAGACAGAGAGGAGACTGAGAGAGAGAAGGAAGGAAGGACGGAAGGAAAGAGAATAAAGTAAGTGAAGCCAGCCTATGTCCCAAGGAGTGACGTAGAGGCGTACCCAGCTACACAGACACAGTATCTTTTGTTGAGGTCCCCATCTACGGAGGAAAGAGCAGAGCACGTCGGATCAGGAAACCCTCATTCTAGTCTCACTTCGCCATAAACTGCCCGTGGGGTATTAGGCCGCCCTGCACCTCTTCAGGCTATTAACCAGAGGCTGTCTCCAGTCCCCTCCCCGTCTCACATTTATATTTCATGGCTGCTCTCTGGAGATGGTCTTTTATCCTGGCATACTACCTTCTTTCTTTCTTGGGGGTGGGGGAAAGGCTACCTGATCTCCTATAGGGGTAATGAGACACAGGGAGGATGTCTGAGCCATTTCGAAGAACTCTCAGAGGCGGTAAGGGGTCCAGGCCTTTGCACTTTTTAAACTCCCCATATGCTATGAAATTAAGAAATGCCAAAACAGGATTAACGAAACTCTCGTATATTCTCAAATGCTTCTATTTCACAAGTTACTCTTATTTACAACGCAAACAAAACTTCATCTGGGAACAATGTCAAGAGTCTCAATTTGAGACCTTTTATGAATCTGCGGCCTGCGGCTAAATGGCCCACCTGCTCTTCTCTCATAAATCTGATCATTTCGGTACCACCAGGAGCTGAGCACATCGCTGTCACATGGTGGATAATGAAGAAGTACTTGCTAGATGAAAAATGCACACATGGATGAGTAAACAGTGTGCATGTCCTTGTGCTCTGCATACTTCATTAGGGCAATAATGGGATGACAATATGGTTTCTGAGAACCATTTTGATTATAGTCAAGCCCTAGAACTGGGTACATCCCCAGAAATCACCTTTCATCTATAGATCTAAGGGATGGAAATAAGACTCTTACCTACAAGTAAGAACAATATCCCAGTTTTAGCTCTAAGTTTCCAATACCAATCTTCAGCTCGGATATATTTCTAACATTCAGATGGACAATGAAGAAGGACAGAACTCTCCAGAAGCCAGAGACTAGGTCCCTTGAAAGAGCACTTGTCAAGGTTTTATGCATAAACGTTTTTGAAGGGATTAGGAGAAAACAGTTGGTTAAGCAAACCCTTACCCCATCGATAAATAGGACACTCAAAGATTGACCAGAGTGTTGGATTTGGATAAATCCCAAAATCATGTAGCAAGGTCTTGATGTCACAAGTATCTATTCCCCGCCCAAATGAACAATTGCTATTGTTCTCAAAGTTTTATTTTTCAGCCAAGGTCTCCTGCTAGATTTACCCAGTGAGGATTTCTGATTGGTGGCTAAAGAGTAGAGAGCCATCCTGGAGTTAGAAGAAGAAAAAGAGAGAGAGAGAGAGAGAGAGAGAGAGAGAGAGAATCAGCTGCCAAATGTTGGTTTCAGACACCTCAAAATGGTAGGGTCAGGTCTCAGGATTTCCCATGTGTGTTCCCAAACAGCCTGTGCAAATCTGTGCTTCCAATTCATAGCCCTTGGAAGGACGAAAACACAACTTGACATCTACCTTCCTCACAGAGTTCATGGAGAGGATTAATGAGTTAATAAGCATTAAGTACTTTGCAAGCCACAGGTGACCGACAGACATTACTAGGACCACATTCTTCCTACCAAAATGGTTCGGGCTGTGAACAGAAGGTAAAATCCCAGGAGAAATGTCTCCTAATACAGGAAACTGGATGCCTACTCTCAGGTAATAGGCTGCCTGTAAAAACGCCCTAGGTTGTCCAGTCACTGGTGGCAGGGACAGATTTACACAATATGAAGGCAACGGTACTCCCCAAAGCACTATTGAAAGTAACCGAAGTAATAAGCAATTCCAATTAACAGTGGCATTTGCAGCAGCAGCAGAAACACTTTGGTTAGACGGATGTTTCCCTGAACTCTGTCCTTTCTCAAGTCTAAAACTTATTTGGCTGTTTTGCAAACTACAGCTCTGTTAACAACGCATGGTCATTTGCTTCGGCCACAACCAGACTTCACGTGCACATGCACACAATCTAGTCAGACGGCAAGAGCTGTATTGGATACAACTCAGGTGGTTTCCAAGACTCCCGTAAGCAGGGAAAACACAAGAGTCAGTAAGTTCATTTTGGGCTTAACTATGTCTCCTTCCTGGAACATTGCCTCCTAACTAACTCTATGAACTCTCAAAGCACAAATCCTGCGAAGGGGTTAAGCAGCTAAAACTTCTTCAAAGATCTTCTGCACTCTGCAAAATGATGTGCTGTTTATGTTGCTACGTAGCATCCCTAAAACTCTGGAATGGTCAGAGACACCTGAAAAGGGAAAATGCCAAGTGCTTTTAAGAAGACAAGAACCTCCAAGTCAGGAGTCCTGACCCTTCATTTTGTCAGCATTCTAGCGTTTCTGCAAACTTTTTAATTCTCAGCACAAAAGAACCAATCTAGTAGGGCTATGAAGAGGCGATTTCAGGATGAGAGAACAGAGGTGGGGAAAACACTGTGGAACGTCAGGAGGAAAATATAATGAAACTCCAAAAAGAAACTGGTGGTAGTGGGAATTCAAACGTGGACTGATTTCCTATGTGTGTCAGGCTTTGTGTTAGGGGCTGAGTCTTTGTTGCCATAAAAGGGTCCCAGTCTCTGTGAACACTCAGCACACACATAGCCATGACATATATGAACTGCTATGACTGTGGCATGAATAAAATGCCCCCAAATCACAAACTGGGAGGAAATTGAGACTAGATCGCCATGAAAAACTTCACAAAATGACATACTGAATAGAATTTCACTCCTTTTAGAAGGAGGGAACTAGTTTTCCTGGCAGCAGGAGACAGGTATGTTTGGCAGGCTCAGTATCTGTTGAGTCATTCTTTCATTTATTCACTCAATCTTCCCTTTATTCATTATTCATGTATTCTTCAGGCCTCTACTATGCGCCAGGCTCCACAAGGGGCCCTGGATACATTATATTGAATGAAGCCCAGTGGGGACAGATGAAAAAGTGGTAGATGTCAGGCTATAAAGTTTCACTTATATCGTGATGTCACTAGGGACGCAGCCAAGGATTTCTGAACAGGAAAATGACATGATCACAACTTCTAATAAGTGAAAGAGTTGTGGCCAAAAATAAAATTTGAAAATGGAGGATTAGAGAGGCTGATGAGTGACAAGGCAACTATGAAGACATTGCTACAGTCGAGAAACAGGATGGAAAGTCCCGATGAGGACAAGAGCAGTGGGCACAGACAGAAGTGTAAGATTTGCTACCTGCATGGGGACAATGAACAGAACTCTGAGAGACAGGCAGGAACAGAGCACCTGAGCCTCAGTTTCCTGGCTTGGGTCAGTGGGGAAAAGTGGGAGTCTGTTGCCCAGTTAAGGGGCATTGGAGGAGGTACGTTTGAGCAGGAAAGTGAAAGAGGACCGTGTGCAGGCATACCATATTTGAGAAACTTCATTCACGTAAGCGTATCCAGTGGGCCTTCCTGAAGTTCAGGATAGAGGCATCAGCTCGAGAAAGGGATTTCAGAGTTGTGTGCAGATAAGTGACAGGTGAAACCATGGAAGTAGAAAAGAAGCAGATACAGACAGATCCTTCCCAAAGCCTAGTTGAGGCACATGGCAGACAATGACCTGGTGAAAAAAGGTAAGTGGCAGACCAGGAGAATGAGGAAACACTGCTATTATGAAGTCAACAAGGCAAGAGGGAGGAAGAGGGCTGGTAAATAGCAAAAAGCATTGAAACACAACCCCTTCTACGTTTCTTTCACCCCATCACCAAATTGATTTGTCCCATTTGCAGACATTGATCTGTGGCCATAGTAAGTGTAATAGTTAAGTCCGAGACTCCATTAACATCAGTGCTGGGAAGACATCCAATCTGATCAAGGGCCAGAGAGGAGGCAGCAGACGTGTGTCAGATTATTTGAAATGGGCTCAAAGGAACCCCAAGCGGTGAACATGAAAACCCTTGTATGGTGTATCTTACTGTCATCATGGATAACAAAGAGGTTTGTAAATTATAAGTCAAAGTCATTTACTTAACAGCATTTCCAGAAAGATCTGAATGGCAGAGATGCTGTGTTTCCAAGAAACAGTAATGGTTTTGTCAGCTCCCTGTCTTACTCTTTGGATAACCAACCGCAATTTTCTGGAAGGGGTGAACTGAAAAACCAAATCAAGCTGGTGCCACAAATGACCATCTACTGGTACTCTCAACAGCAGTTCGGTTAGTACTTAAGACTGAAGAAAAAGCATCTTATCTGTTAAACATCTCTTAGTTTTTTCAAGGTACTGGATTATAAGCTATTAGGATAGACATTTTTCTTTTTATAAACGTGACATAGGATATTCTAAGTTCAGTTTGTGTTCTATTTTATTTCATTTAAAATAAATATATGCAGACAGAAAAATATAAAAAGAGCAAAAACATAACAACACAGGCCCAATTTGAGCTTGAGTAATTAAATCAAACTCTTGCTGTCTTTGTGTTATGCCCCGTGGAAATCATCACATCCCCAGTTTCCCTCTGACTGTGAAGCTAACGTTCTTTTCTCAAATTAGATCCACAGAGAGTGAGAGCCCTAAAGAGGCCTGTTGACCTACAGGCTATCAGGAATGTCTGCTGAATCAGTGATTCTTCACTTTAAAACTAGTAAGTGGTGAGGAGTGAAGAGATAATGTCTAGAGTTGATCATCAAGGAAATGTAGCATAAGCATATTATTACAGTCAGGATGGTAACCACTGAAAGAGCTAAATATGGAAACTGTTGAAAGTGGTTTCCCCTGGGAAGTGGGCCGGGAGCCGGGGAGAGTGGGGGTGGCTGGGGAGACTGTGTTTTTCGTTATAAGACATTCTGTACTTTGCACTTTTTTTTTCTTTAACGAATAGCATCTTTATTTGGATAACAGGAAAGTGAGAAAAAGCATTTAAATGTTATTATTACATGTATGCTTACTTCATCTTGTGTAATATAGAGTTTTGGATTTACATGCACAAAGCAAAAAGAGATTATCTTCTATTATACAGATAAAAAGACTCAGATCCAGACAAGTTAAGCGTGTTACCTAAGGCCAGAAAATGTACGGCCAAAGCAAGAATGCAGCCGCTCTCCTAGGTCTTTTTGATCCACGGACTCCCAACCTGCCTCTTTTTATGAATTTCACAAAATAGGGAATGGCTTTATTCTTATTCAGGAATTTTCAGACTATGCTATGGGCCCTCCTGGACAATTATTCTATCACAGCTCAGCCTTATTAAACATTATAAATGTTACAAAGAAGAAAGAAAGCGCCAGAGGCTGGGATATGGAATTGGTTTCCAAAAAGTCAGCTTCTAGGTAAGGAGGACCCATGGCAGTGGGGGGAGGGGAGGGGGGGGTTGGGGGCACCCGGTAAGATCACCTCTACCTGGCCAAGTGTATCAATCTACTGGAGCTCCTGTAACAAAATATCACAAACTGGGTGGCTTTAGCAACAGAAATGTATCCCCCAGTTCTGGAGACCAGAAGTCCAAAATCATGGATTCTACAGGGTTGGTTTCCATTGAGGGCTGTGTTCTTGGACTCTCTCGATGACTGGTAGATAACCAACTTCGCTCTGAGTCCCTTAGTGTGGTCTGTGCATGGCTGCATGTCCAAATTTCCCTTTCTAGAAGAATTTTATAAGTGATATTGGATTATGGGCTCACCCTAGTTCACTATGACCTCATCTTAACTGATTACATCTGCAACAGCTCAGTTTGCAAATAAGGGCATCTTCTAAGGTACCATGGGGTTAGGACTTAAACATACGAATGGGTGGGCATAACTTAACCCATAACACTAGGAGATGATCAAGTCACTGAAGCCTTTCCCCAAACATTTATAGAGATGATCAAATCACTGAAGCCTTTCCCCAAACATTTATAAAGTTTACTAAATATTTTTTTTTTCAGGGAATATATCCCATTAAAACTTAAAATCAATTGGAAAACAAGATTTACTGGTTAGAAATTCATTTTACATGACCTATTTTTGAATCCTCCACTAAATAAAATGGAGAATGCTCACCATAATATTATCTCCTCTAAATGAATATATACTCTAGGATGTTTTAGGATCAAAGTGATAATAAATTATAAATAATTATGTATACATTTACACACATACACACAATGTTATTATCATAAACATAACAAATGTTATACAACAAAGTCATCATCCAGTAAGGTAAAAGAGTTCACCTAATAACTACATTAAAAGGTTTAACCCTCAGATGGATATGTCACATTTTAAGGGGCCTTGTCAATTATAACCATCCAGCTGAATAAAGCTGGGGAAGCTTAAACTGGGGAAACACACATAAAATTTTAAAATCCAATTTATTTTTTCATTCAACCATGATATTTACCGTTTGCTTTTCACTGAGAAAGAAAAATAAGGATAACAAGTTCCTTTTGATTTCTAGTCAAATCTACTGAGGGTCTTCACAGCAAGGACACATCACAGGAAACTTAAAAGGGAAAAATTTTCCTCGTATTTGATCTGTCTTATCAATTGTTCTCCTAAAATAAGCAATTGTATATATAACTGATCTGGGCTAACTTTGAAAACAAGTGCTGGCAGCACACTTGAGACTAGCAAATATTTCTCATGAGAGCAACTGCTATAAAACTGATCATTTTCCAAATGCACCTATTTCTCAAGCTTAGTTGGTTTTCACTAACTCCATTCATTTGCTCACTTTTCACAGAATCATTCAAAAATTATTGGCAAATTCTAACCTAAAAGTGGGTTCCTTTCCTCAAATGTATAAAGACATTACTGTTTAGAACTGGAATGCATTGTTTAAAATAAAAGCAATATTACACATTTGATTGTGTATTCAGTAAATGCCCATACAATCATAATGAGATAATAAGAAAAAATATGTCAATACTTGGAATTAAAGAATAAAACGAGATCATTTATGCTTTGTCATGAGAAAAATTCTTTCTCCTCATCTTTAATCTTTTTTTCGAACACTTCCTCCTCCTCCTACTTACCCTGACGGAAGCCTGGCTTTGCCCTGAAAATACCACTTCCTTTGTTAACTCCTTCCTGTTCTGGCCACTCCTTCGACCTGTGTCCACCTTCACAGGGAAGGAAGAAAAGTTAGCAAACTCCTTGTTTCCTACAGCCCCTTCCAGGTATTTGAACCTCTACAATCTCTCAATGAACTCTGCCCCTTAAGCTATTTAGAGGTGTGGTAAGTCATACTCATGACACCCTTCCCAGAGAATGTGCTTAGAATCCCCACTGAGTGAGTACCTGGCCATGTGGTCTGATTTCCTGGACACAGCTATCTGGACAAAGGAGGGACACCTGACCCAGGTCACGCCAATCAGATTCCCTCTCTGTCAGGAATTTGCAATTGGAATGCTCTTGGCACAAAATACTGTGAAAAATGATGTTAAAGAACAGCATGGAAGACGAAATATATACATTCATATTCATTCATTCATCCTCCAAATCCTTACTAATCGCCTGCTGCCAGCCAAGCACTGAGGCGGGTCCTATATTGTACAGTGTTTCCAGGAGGCAAGAAGTAGGATAATTTAGCCACAGCATAGTGTTTACCTGGAAATGCAGAAAGTAGGTTGAGGCTAAACTTGTAGCAGGTTCAGATGGCAGACCAAAGATTTGTGTTTTATGCTGCAGTTAAAATGAAAAGGAAGCTGGCATGACAAAATGTTTCTGACCTGGCTCATGAAAGAAGTCCTCTACTTTTTATCACTTGCCTTTTAAGACTCCTACCTTGAATTTAACCAAAACTGACTGAAATAGAATTCCAACCCACCTTTTTTATTACTAGGGTTAAATGATTTCTACTACCATGGTTCTCCCTGATTCAGTGCAATGCAAACTCAAATGGAAGAAAAGAGAAGAACGTGGCCTCTCTACAAAGCTCCTTCCCCAATGTCTTGTAAGCACCTTGACAAAGGGGAGGTGCTTTGTTAATATGCTTCTATCTCTGGAATCTGCTTTAACACGCGGAACATAGGAGATGCTCAGTCAGTATGTGCAGACCAAGGGACGCCTGGGTGGCTCAGTCGGTTAAGCAATGGACTTTGGCTCAGGTCAGGATCTCACAGTTCATGAGGTCGAGCCCCATGTCAGGCTCTGCACTGACAGCTCAGAGCCTGGAGCCTGCTTCAAATTCTGTGTCTCCCTCTCTCTCTCTGCCCCTCCCCCACTTGCACTCTGTCTCTCAAAAATAAATAAACATTAAAAAAAAATTTTGTTTTACATATGTGCGGACCAAAACTGAGTAAGAAACATGCATCCTGAGCTTAGAGATGTCACTGGGGTGGAATGAGTTAAAAAAAAAAAATCACTCAAGATTTCTAAAGAATACCTTGCTGGGTGTGGAGAATAAGTCTGGGAAATGTACTTTCTTTGGCATAAAGAGGGGGTTGGAGGAAAAAGGTAGAAGGAGAGGCAAATACTTTCAAAGAACAACATTATGTCCTAAGGATAGAGTGATTTAACGGTATGCAACACACCTGTGCTTGCCCAACGGCACAATGATTAAGAAATACTGTTATCGCCTTCAGAAGGAAGTTTTCTGAAACATTAAATATGATAACCTCCTGGTGTATTTTTCCATAGCAATTGCAGCAACCACTTCTAATCATGCTGCTAAAAAGATAAGGCAGGTTGGGATCTGAGACAGAGGACATAGGCTGCCCATGAACCAATGCTGTCCCCAAATGTAACCTATCAGCACACAATCTATCAAGTGTTCCACTTGAGGGACCAACTCTGGTTCAAAAACTTCTTTTTCTCCCCACCCCAATCCTAGGCTTCTGACAATTGGAGTTATAAAGATTTGGGTAGTCAGGGTCCAAGTTATTGTGCAAATCAGCTATTTAACTTCAAACCCTACATTGTTTTAACTAGTCAAATACCGATTTTTCTAAGGTGATTAAAAACAATCCTATTTACAAGATTCTAGAACACATTAACAATCAAAGATTTAATCTGAATTTTAATGCTGTTGCCAAAGAACAACAATGAAAAAAAAAACAGAGTTTTTTTTCATCTCCATGTATTTGTTATTTGCACCACATGAAAGAACTTTTGTAAGTGTGACTAGCTCACACTGTATTTCGCAATGATAAATATGTGCTTCAACTTACTTTTAATATAGGTCAAGCATAATAAAAAAAAAAAAATTAAGGTGTGGAAAGAAAAAACCCCTGCAACTGGGTGTAGTTGTTACGATAATAGGTTAAGATCCAGGAAATGCAACTGTCTTTTCACATGCCTCTTTTTCCCTTCGTGAATCAAACCAGAAGAGTGAGTAAACAGCTGGTGAATTCAGTATGAAGAAGGTCAACTTCACCACCAGTGAGCAAGCTGTAAAGACTTCAAGAAGTCCTTTACACCATACAATGTCCTGAAGCCTGATGTGATTCAATAATTTCCAATGGAATGGTGGAAATTTCTGAAAAGAGGATCTCGCCCCATCTAAACTTCTCTTACCATGGCTCTCAGGCCCCAAGTTATTCACAATAGAAGAAATTTCTCAGACCTTCCCATAGAAAACTGGTAGGTAAACACTTTCTTTCAAATTAACTGGAGGTAATCTGTAAAGCCTTAAGTTAAAGAAAGCTATTGGTTGGTTCATCCATTCAACTAGTATTTTTTTTTTAAGGTTATTTATTTATTTTGAGAGAGAGAGAGAGAGAGCGCACAAGCAGGGGACAGGGAGAGAGAAGGAGAGACAGAATCCCAAGCAGGCTCTGAGCCATCAGCACAGAACCCAATGCAGGGCTTGAATTCATGAACTGTAAGGTCATGACCTGAGCCGGGTTCAGAAGTCGGACACTTAACCGACTGCACCACACAGGCACTCCTTTTCAACTAGTATTTATTGAGTGTCCAGTGAGTTCCATGTAATCCTCTAAGCATTGGGAATATAGCTGTGAATGAAGGAGACAGACAAGAAACCAATAAACCACATACAGTACAGTCTATGTTGTATATATCTATGTATAGTATACTATAGTATATGTTATATATATGGGAGTATATAAAAATATGTACTTTGAGGCACTAGAAAGAAAGAGTAAAAATATAAAAGGGCTCTTGTCAATAACAACCTTGTTAATTAGTTTTATAGGTGTAGCATCAAGATGCAAATTCTTTAATTTTCAGATGATAACTGCTTCGGGTCCTGTTGGTAATATTAGTTTTTATTAGTAATTCAGTCCATGCTGATTCTAGATTTACTGTCATCTTATTCCTGTCCCTTGCCCCCATTTCTTAGCTGCTGTTCCAAACTCTGGTCCTTCTAAAATTGGGGATGAGGAACAAAGTCTTCAAAGAAGAAATCACACCTTCATTCAGTGGCCTCAGCTACACCTTCGGAGCAGCTTCTTGGTTGACTTTTATCTTTACAAAACCATTTTCAATGATCCACCCTCTGATTAGTCTGTCTCTACTGACTCATGGTTTTGTCACTGGCTGGCTACAAGGCTACAGTTTTGAAAAACATGTAAATACGGTTACCAGCTCAAGCACATAAAAATGTAGGATGCCCAGTTAAATTTGACAAATATTTTTTTTAGCCTAAGTACATCCCCGGATATATTTAGGACATATTTATACTTAGAAAAATTATTTATATCAAATAACTGTGTTTTATCCAGTAACCCAACATGTGAAGATTTTGGAAACTAGATTAATGATTTCAGGAGCATAGACATCAAGTTTTGACTCACACAAAAATCAGAGAAACTGCTCTCAAGGAACAGTCCCATGGCGAGGCGAACATGCATGAGAACAAAATTTAGCAGTGCTGTATGCACCACAATAACCTGTAACAACCTAGCCCTTTCAGGGCTGACTCATACACCTAGAGAAATGCATCTGAACACTCAGTCACTCAGTAAAGACAGATGGTCTCATTAGACATTTGACAAAGAGAAAAAAAAAATGTGCTAAATTTCAATTACTATTTGCTCACTCCCCAAACTCCTTGCCAAATTTTTATGAAATGCATCCAAAGCCTTCCATGGGAGGTGTAATATTTTGCTCGGGCTGCTATAACAAAGTGCCACAAACTGGGTGGCTTAAACCATAGAAGCCTTCTCTCCCAGTTCTGAAGGCCAGGAGTCGGAAGGCAAAGTGTCGGCAGGATCGGTTCCTGCTGTGAAGGCGAGTCTGCTCCAGGCCTCCTCCAACTTGAGATGGTTTCCTGGCAATCTTTAGAGTGTCTTGGCTTATAGATGCATCATCCCAATCTCCGCCTTCATGTTCATATGGTGTTCTCTGTGTGTGATGTCTGTGTCCAAATTTCCCCTCTTTATAAGGATAGAAGTCATATTGGACTGGCGGCTCACCCTACTCCAGTGTCACCTCATCTGAACCAATCACATCCGCAATGACCCTATTTCCAGATGCCACATTCTAAGGTACTAGGGGGTAAGCACTTCAACATATGAATTTGGAGGGGACATGTTCAACATGTAATGGGGGTGAATCTGTACAGGTGTTAGAAAGACTGGAGAGCGAATCCAAAACCCAACAACACAGGTCTGTATGTGAAAACTGACAGGCAGGGTGTTTGACGGGGGAAGCTCCCAGGGCCTGGGTCCTGCCTCAAGGATCTGTCCATTCCACACCGGTGGGAAGGGCTGGCGAGTGGACAGGTAAAAGTTGGTCTGCATGGCAAGCATGCTGTTCTCACACAGCCTGGAAGCAGGCAGCGGCAGACTAGAAAGACTTACTCCAGGTCCAGTTCAGGCCCTACCCTGGCTCTGCAAAATCATTCCTGGCTGTTCCCCACTTTCAGAACCCTCCCTCATTATATGTATAGCATTTACTACCTATATCATTCCTTTAGCAAAGCTCTCATATGTATTTTCTATGCAAGTTCTGTCTCTACAACTCTATCAGGGAAGCTTTCGATTTTCCCAAAGAATATTTTTGTGTGTATTTTATATTATATGCACACATATATATAAATATGAACACATCCAGCAACAATAAAGTAACTGAGAGTGGAATGTTACAAATCAGACTCTGAGATCCCTTCTTTAAAAGGTTTCTTCTTTCAGATAATTCTTCCAGGCTTTATGGGCTTTTCAAAGAATACACAACTTAACTGAGTTCTTGGAGCAGTTATCAAGTTATATTAATTACTTTTCCCTGACAGATACAGATTGATACGCATAGCATCCTAGGAACATGGTCTCCTGTCATTTCATTATTACGGAGGCAAATTTGTGGAGAGTACATTTTCTGGAAAAATGAGAAATAATGATTCTGTGACATGAATTATAAACTCAAAATAAAATGTACCCATATAAAAATGTTAAAAATTTTAAAATATTTGAAAACTATCAAATCCATTGCAAAATTCAATTTTCCAAGTTTTAAAAGGCAGAATCACCTGGCTTTGTTAACTTAGCCCCTCTTTCAACCGGGGATTGATATAAGAAAGGCCTATTGCCTGAAGACATTCTTGAGTAGCTGTTGACCCAAGGCCATGTACATTATTTTACAGTCAATAAATCTCACCAACTGAAGCTGTTTATTTCTTACTTTTGCCCAAATCCTGCCATGGCTAATGACCAACAGACAACTGCCAACGGGTCAATTGTCTTCAGTTCACTCAAGTTTTAAGATGGAAAAGATCTGATCCCTTCTCCTGGAGTCATACAGTCTAATGGGGAAAGACAACTAGACAAAAATAGCATACGAATAGCCAGCACACTTTGAACTCTTTGTGCTGGATCCTGCATTGAGTTCTGCATTAACTTTTTAAACTCCCCCCTCAGGCCTATAATGAAAGTACTGTTGTCACCCCCATGTTATCAATGAGAAAACGGAGTTCTAGGCAGGTGAGGCTATTGCCCAGGTAGTTTGTCTACGTCGCTCATGGTCTTATCTGGTTCAAAATGTCAATAGGACTGAGGTTGAGAAACACAATACTCCCCTTTGGCTCAATTAATCTAACTCGTGCATCATCTACTCACAGAAACTGCAATCAACTCACTGGATCTGCAAGACTCTCTACCAACCATACACTTAAAGAAATTAAAAGTCAGGTATAGGTAGCCAACATTTTGCTTTGCAAAGCTTTCCGAGGACAGTACACTCAATCTTGATCATGCCTGAACCAGCCTTCAGGAAAGACTTGTGATGGAAATGTGTCTAGAACTGAGTGCAGTCCATCTTCCACTAGGATTTCCTCTGCACACTTTTAAATTAGGCCATGTGGCTCTGCTGGAGCCTAAGTTAGACCATGTCTCCTCTGTAGTCAAGTCTACGCACAGAAGGTTGCTTCCGGTGAGTACCCCCACTTCTCTGCCCAGGGCCATTTTTTTGGCAGAGGAGCCTTGTGACCTCATAGAGATGCCAAACAGAAGTACCAGAGAGGTAACGCCCCCAGCAGTAGCCCTTAACAAAAGGATGGGTGGAGAGTTGCTGAGTAAGTTTTATCTGCTTCCTCGAATGTCAGGTGAAAATATGCTAAGTGCCACAGTGACTGAGTGGTCCACAGAGGGGCCTTTATGGGCTCATTCCCTTTACTAGCTCGTGTTTCTACTCCACCACCAGTGTTTCTTGGGCTTGTATCCCAAATCAACTTCTTGCCCTGAGATCCTCAGCTCAGGTTCTGCCTCTAGGGGAATACAAAAATGGAACAAATCTCAAAATAGATGAAACTATTAGCTATGCATAACACACCGAAAATTGAAGCACAGAGAAAGGAACTTGGAGACATCTGAGTCAATACTAGTGAAAAAAAATCCTTCAAAAAACTATTAATACTCTCAGAGAGATCAGCAAAGATGTCGTCGCATCCACAATACAAGAGGATGCTATTTAAAAAATGAACAGTGAGAATAAGAAAATATTCTTGGACCTTAGTGATATGATGGATGAAAAAAATCAATACAAGCGTTGCAGATAAAAATCTAGTAATTCTCCATGAAAAAGAACAAAAGTAAACAGAGAAGGAAAACTGGAGAAAAACCAACAAGACAACGACACAAATCAGCTTGCTGATGTGTCAATACAGAGGGTCCAACATCCAACCAAAAGAATTTCTATGCACAGGAAGCAAAGAAAATGGAGGAGAGGAATGATCAAAGAAATCAAACAAGAAAATGTTCCAGAACTGAAGTGTAAGATTCTTCAGAATACAGGTCCCAGTCTACTCATTAAATGACACGCATAATGTCTCAGTAACTTTTTCATGACATGCCTAGGCCCAAAGAGATACCTTCCAATTCAGTGTTTTAAGTAGTTAAATCCAAACTACTTAAAGGACTCTTTATGTCCTAAAAACTTAGTAACTGCTGGGCACTATACAACTTCTCAAACCTAGAAATCATATTGAATACTGCCACCCTCATTTCCTGTTCCACACTATGTTTTGATTTGTGTGGTACTTGTTTGTGTGTGTGTGTGTGTGTGTGTGTGTGTGTGTGTGTGTGTTTTGAAATCATGGCAACTGCAGAAAACCCAGTTCTGCAAAGATATTGACATCATGGAAGGAATGTAGCAATCTAATATTAAGTCTCCAGTTAATGGTTCGCCTAGTGGCCAACAGATGTTGCTATGTTTTCCTCAAAATTTCAGAATATTCCCTGGCACTCTTGTGAGTTCACTCAGGTGACCTACAATACCTTGGCACATAGTTTGGGAACCACAGCTTTAGCCTACCTGTACCTATCAAGGTCTTAGAAAATTGATTAAGAAAACTTCCACACCAAGGCCAATCGCTACTTATAACTCAGAATATCAGTGATAAAAAGAAAAATTAGAAGTTTCCAGACCAAAAGAAAAAAACAGGTCACGTGTAAAAAAAAGTGAGACTTCTCACAGCAGAAAGGCTTCTCACAGACACTCTGAAAACTACCAAGGGAAAAATGCTCACTCAGCCTATCACACCCAAAGTATCAGTCCAGTGAGAGAACAGATTAAAGATATTTTCAACTATTTGCCTCCCACACGTTCTTTCTCAGGAAGCTACTGATGAATGTTGTCCAGCAAAACTAGGGAGTAAACCACAAGTGAAGGTGACAGAGAAGAAAGCCCAGGACGGCTTGAGGAAGACGGCCATGCGCCAGACCAAGAGAGAACCAGTCCACAGCAGCAGGGTGGGAAAATAAACAGAATGTGTGCGGGATTCAACATGTATGAGCATTTGAAAAAGAACAAATTTCCTAGAAATTTGATAAATATAGTGGTGCTTCAGGGGAAAAAAATGTACAGACAGGTATAAGAAAATGAAGCAAGGGGTGACTGGGTGGCTCAGTTGGTTAAGTGTCTGACTCTTGGTTTCAGCTCAGGTCATGATCTCACAGTTCATGACATCGAGCCCCATGTCTGGCTCCACGCTGGGCGTGGAACCTACATAAGATTCTCTCTCTCCTTCTCCCTCTGCCCATGCACTCTCTCTCTCTCTTTAAAAAAAAGGGGAGGCTCCTGGGGGGCTCACTCAGTTAGGCATCCAACTTTGGCTCAGGTCATGATCTCACGGCTTGTGAATTCAAGCCCTGCATCGGGCTCTGTGCTGACAGCTCAGAGCCTGGAGGTTGCTTCGGATTCTGTGTCTCCCTCTCCCTCTGCCTCTCCCCTGCTCATGCTCTGACTCTCTCTGTCTTTCAATAATACATAAACATTAAAAATTTTTTTTTTATTTTTTATTTATTTTTAATGTTTTTATTTATTTTTGAGACAGAGACAGAGCATGAGCAGGGGAGGGGCAGAGAGAGAGAGGGAGACACAGAATCCAAAGTAGACTCCAGGCTCTAAACTGTCAGCACAGAGCCTGATGTGAGGCTCGAACTCACGAACTATGAGATCATGACCTGAGCCGAAGTCGGACATTTAACCGACTGAGCCACCCAGGCGCCCCCCGAAAAGATTTTTTAAATAAAAAATAAAAAGAAAAGAAAATGAAACAAATGGAAAAAAAAGAAAAGCTGTGAGTAACTGCAAGAAACCTGATCATTGACTTTTACATAGCTACAAAATGGAACAATATTGACATGATCACTAATTCTGTCAATAGTGGCTAAAACTGATATATTAAGAAGTAGCAGTATAGGCATATTATTTGGAGTATTAGAATATATATTTCTATATATACTAGGATTAGAAATATATTCTAATATTATAAATATAATATACCTATACTTCTATTAAAATATTTTTAATAAAAATCATTAAGTTATTAATTAAAATATGTTTTCTAATATTCTGGGGGACAACAGAGAAGGTATGGGGTAGGGTGCACAAAGGAATGCTATAAACATATATTATTTTTTTGCATATATTATTTTGATTTAGACAAATTCTTTTTTTTTTTAGTTTATTTTTATTTATTTTGAGAGAGAGAGAAAGACAGTGAGTCGGGGAAGGGCAGAGAGTGAGGACAACAGAATCCCAAGCAGGCTCTGTGCTGCCAGAGCAGAGCCTGATGTGGGGCTTGAACTCATGAACCATGAGTTCATGGCCTGAGCTGAAGTCAAGAGTCCAATGCTTAACTGACTGAGCCACCCAGGTGCCCCTGGTTTAGATAAATTCTAAACGTGAAGTAGAGAACAGAGGACAATATATGGATATTGGAAACAAAAGAGAAAAATCATTAACTTTGATTTTTATTGCAGATTAAAAGCTTTCAGGTGAAAGTATTTGAAATGCAGGGTCGCAAACAGCCAAGTAATTACCTACACTTTAAACTTCACTTTGCTTACATCGCCCTACTGTACAAGTTACCTCTTCTGTGAAGCATTCTTTTCCACTCCAGGTATCCTTAGTACCTTCAGATATTCCACAAGTTCTGCTACAGCATTTATATTACTTATAAATATAAATTATTTTTATTATTATAGAATATACTTGAAATATATGTAAATGTAATTTATTACTCCACACCTGTCTCTCTCTGGACTGTTCTATTTCAGAAGAAAAGGAATTTCATCTCATCCCTCTACAGATTTTTCCTTCAATCTACCGACAAGGTCCTCACCTTACAAACATTACCAGAAAAATTATTTTAATAACTAGTTATGTGACTATAATAACCCATATCTCATCAATCTAAACTGCCCATTTTTTTTTCACATTTTATCATTTCTGATTTGGGGAATGTGCCTTAAAATCGCTGGAGGCCCAGATGGAAGCTGAATTCTTGTAGACAGAATTCACAACCACTCCTATCATTCATCAGGGGCCCTCCCAATCTGAAACCACTTTAAATTATCTGCCTAAGTTTTGTTTTTTGTTTTTTGTTTTTTTTAACTCACACTGACACTACATTCAGACCTACATATTTAGTAGAACCGACTTGCCATTCAAAATCTTAGCAGGTATATTTTTTCTGCCTTCTACCAGGACTAAATCTGATATGTGAGTTTCTTTGTTGTCCCTTTCTGTGTGATGGGTTTATTTTTCACTTATCCCTGCATCGAAGAGATAGTCCCTTACATCAAAACTTTAAGCAGGTATCCCATTAGACACCCCATCTTAAACATTATTTTTTTTTGAGGGTACAGATACAATTCCACTGGATTGTCTCTTAGATTCCATGAAATACAGCATTAAATTAAAACCATAAAAAACTAAAGTATAATGCTGGCTTAGTAACACCTATATAAATATTTCACCTCTTTTTTTTTTTTTTTAATTTGAGAGATAAAGAGTGCATGTGTGAGTGAGGAAGAGGGGCGGGGAGCGGGGGAGAGAGGGAGGGAGGGGGGAGGGGGGGAGAGAGAGAGAGAGAGAGAGAGAGAGAGAGAGAGAGAGAGAATGAATCTTAAGCAGGATCCACACGCAGCACAGAGGGGCTGGATCCCACGACCCTGCAACCATGACCTGAGCTGAAATCAAGAGTTGGACTCTCAACCAACTAAGCCACCCAGGCACCGCCCACATTTTAACAAAAGAAACTTTTGGGTTTCTTTTGGCCAGTAAGAGCTCCACACCCCTATAAGCACTAGACAAATTTTCAAAGAATTTTGAATTTTGCTGTGTAAGTTAAATCCTTACTTGCCCACTTTCCCTTTACAAAACACTTTTTTGCATGTTCCTGCATATCAGCATTTTAAGACAAAGTTCACATTTGCCCACCAAAAACCACAGCAGCCTACACTGTGATCTGTTTGATGGAAAACATCTAATGCGGGGTGCCTGGGTGGCTCAGTCGGTTAAGCGTCCAACTTCAGCTCAGGTCACGATCTCACGGTCCGTGAGTTCGAGCCCCGAGTCGGGCTCTGGGCTGATGGCTCGGAGCCTGGAGCCTGCTTCCGATTCTGTGTCTCCCTCTCTCTCTGCCCCTCCCCTGTTCATGCTCTGTCTCTCTCTGTCTCAAAAATAAATAAAAACGTTAAAAAAAAATTTTTTTTTAAAAAAGAAAACATCTGATGCTACTAAAAATCATCAATGAAATACACCCTTGTGGGATCATAATTCACCCCTACAAGGCAAACCAACTCTCCTAGGCCATCAATTGCATCCTTCAGTTCCCTACCATGGCAAATCCCAAACTGTCCTTTGTGTCCCCCCCACAAAGACTTTATGTAACATGATTGAACCCATCATTTCACTTGTATGCTTAAGACCTCTGTGTGCAAACAGTACTTAGCTAAGCATGCAATGTGACATGTTATATATACAGTTAGAAAATATTTAGTGCTTACTATGTTCCAGGCAATGAGCTAACCACTTTACATACATAATTACTCTAGCCCTCACAATAAACCTACTGATTAAGAAATTGAGGCTTGTTGTTAAGTAACTTGCTCAAGCTCACACAGTGAGAAAGAGATAGAACAAGAATGTAAGCCCACGCTGGGTAACTCCAAGGCCCTCCCTCTAAACCACTGCATTCTACTCCTCTGGGAAAGAAACTGCAGTGAGAAGAAACAAGGCCAGTTTGAACAGCAAGCACATGAACTGGGTAGGTTAGCTGCAGACACACTGAGCAACCAGTCGAGTTTGAGATGGAGCTTCCCACACTTCTCAACAAGCTGAGAATGATGCTTCAAATCACAGGAAGAAGTAGTTTCAAAAGCACTGAGCTAAAGTATGGGGCATCATTTTAATTCCCATTATAACCACTATTCCATCTTCTCTACCCTACTTTGGGAGTGGGGCTCATTTGCATGGGTCTGTTAGGACATTTACTTCGTGGTGTGTGTATCATACTTTCTCTTAAGTCTGGATCTGCGGGCCAGAGCTAAAGGCAAGCTATTATTATAGATCAAAGCCACTGAAGTAGGTAATGAGGTATGGTATATAAAACTCTCAGTATAAATGCAGGGGGAAATTCTGGCTTTTCTTTAACATTATCTGCTTTGAAATGCATCGTTTGAAACAGAAGTCTCAGTAGGCCAGAGAATTCTAGCTGCCAGAGAAGAATTTCCCTTCACCAAACAGACCAATGGTAGCTTCGGCTAGATGCCTTTCACAAATGCGGAGCCCTGTGCGGTGAGTTATTTCTGATTGGCACGGGGTGCCATGGGGTGAGTGCTACAAGCATCAAGGGACATGAAGAGCATTCCTCACCAAGGCAGGAATACAGGAATACAGAATTGAAAGACCATTCTGACCGGCTTCCTGATAAAGAATACAGTCTGAATTCTCACGTGTAAGCTTTAAAAAAGAAACAATTAAAATATCTAAGCAGACAGTTTTCATCTCTCCAGGTAGAAAGTGTTCTTAACATATTCAGACTTGTAGGTCCCTGAGCTACAGGGGGGCAAAGGAAAGGTGGTTATAACATTAGAAGGATAATTACATTTCCCAATAACTTTTAAAATCATGTCTGGCTCCTCTTTTGTCTTTCAAGACCGGTCTATGTTAAGTACGTGCCTCCCAACTCTATAAAGTGACTTCCATAATTCTGCTCTACAGACCAAGCCATAGTCTTCATTGTCAGATGCCAAATGTGTATCATCACCACGTCTAGTAGCATGAGTGCTGGAGGAGGGGAGTCATCAGAGAAAGTCACTAAGTCCCCAAATTACTTTCCCTCCCCCCTCCCTTCCTACCTTGCTGTCTGTCCTTCCCTTCTCCCTCCCTGATTCCCCCACTCACTCTCTCCTTCCCTTCTTCCTCCCTTCTGTCTGTCCTATTTTTTGCTTCCTAAGACATTTTAAAATCAGCCTAAGGTGTGCCAGGTACCATGCTATAGATGCTATAGATCACACAATTTGTACGACTAATCTCAAAAACTTTACAATCATCCTCAGATGCCCTACTTCCTTAATAACTGTCAACTCCCTGAAATCAGAGGCCATGCCTTATACCTTTAAGACTTCATTGTGTCCACTGTACAATGTCTTGACTTTGTGTAGTATGCAGTAGGAAGAACTGGATGGGTATTAGATAATCTGATGTCCAGCTCCCTCATCTACAAGGTAACCGCAGGCCAGTCACCTCATCTCCAGCACCTCCATTTCCTCCTATACAGAAAAGGATCCTTAGGCCAGTAGTCCAATGATCCACACAGGGTTGACCTAGTGATAACATCATGATGTGAGTGAAGTCACCTTATCAACCTAAGCCTTGCTGGGGAAGGTGCCCCTAAGCATAACTCAGGGTGAAGTGTCTGAACACTGGTGCTGCCAGGTGAGCACATGAAGCTGGGTCACGTCACTAGAGCCCTGCCCACCTTACAATAGACGCATAGCTCAGGAGAATTATCTTCTTGAAATGTGAAACCCGGCATGACATTTTCCTACTTACAACACTTCACCCTGAGAATGAAATCCAACTCTATCATAAGGCCTAGAAGCCTTGATTCCTGCTCATTTCTCTGGTCTTTTTCCCTTCCTGCTCCTTAACAAGGTCTGAAGGTCACATTCCTCCCACCTACTGACACTGAGAGACAGCTGATAGCCACGCTCTTTGTTGGGCTGCCTTGAGACTTTTGCCTTCCAGAGGCCTGTCCAAGAATGGGCCAGATGCCCTTCCCATAGGCTACCACAGCACACAGCATCCCATGATGACCTCGCTACAGCACTTTTTACTCCATCCTGTACCTGCCTGCATGGTGCTTATCGGCATCTGTCACCATAACATTGTTCCTTGAGGGCAATGCCCTAGTGGTATCACATGAAAGATACTCCATAAGTTACCTGTTAGATGGGTAAATAAATGAATAAGTGAGGAACTCATTTGCAGTGTGACAGGACATGATCCTTTACATGGTTGAGGATATTCTTGAAGTGCTACCTGGGAACTCTGTACCATTATAACTTCACCGAACCAGATGTAACAGGCAGAAAAAATGTCCCCTACCCCCACTCCCAAGATGCCCACATCCTAGTCTCCAGATCCCAACCATATGTTACCTTGCATGGCAAAGAGGAATTAGGGTTTCAAGGTGAATTAAGGTTGCTAATCAGGGAAATTCTAATTTAAAATATATTTAAAATAGGGAAATTGTCCTGGATTATCTTAGGGTGACCATGGTAATCACAAATCCTTAAAAATGCAAGGAGAAGGCAGAATGGAGGTTGGACTGTTTCAGTTTGAGAAAGATTCAAGTTGCTACCAGGCTTCAAAAATGTAAGGGAGCCATGAGCTAAAGCACTTGAGTAGTCTCTAGAAGCTTCTGGAAAAAGCAAGGGGACAGATTCTCTTCTAGGGTCTCCAGAAAGGAATTCAGCACTGTGGATACCCTGATTTTGGCTCATTGAGATCTGCATCAGACTTCTGACTTAAAAAAAAAAAAAAAACAAAACCATAAGATAATAAATTTGTCTTTTAATTTACTAAGGTTTTGGGAAATTTGTTAGAGCAGCAATAGAAAACTAATACACCAGACAAGAAAGTAGAAGACCTAAATAGGACAAATCATGGGACCTGTTGGAGCTTTACTCTCCTTTTTATTTTTTTCTATCTATCTATCTATCTATCTATCTATCTATGAGAGACAGAGAGATCACACCATGCACGCAAGCAGGGGTGGGGCAGAGGGAGAGGGAGAGAGAGCGTCTTAGGCAGGCTCTACACTCCATGCAGAGCCCCACACAGGGCTCAATCTCACAACTATGAGATCATGACCTGAGATTACGACCGGAGCCAAAATTCAGAGTCTGACACTTAACCAACTGAGCCACCAAGGAGCTTCACTCTCCTTATCAATAAACTGAGGTTAAGCACCCCTAATCTGCTCATCGCCTGAGTCTGTTTATGAAGATCCAAAGCGATAAGGCCTGTGTTTACATCTCAGCAGCAGCATTTATTCACTGTTTCAGTGGCAAGTGACTTAAATGATCTGTGCCTCAGTTTTCTCATCTATAAAGCATAATCATATTCTAATCATATTGGGTTACTGGGAGAACCCAATGATTGAGTCCATGTGAAGTGCTTAGAACAGCATCTGGCATGATGCAAATATTATATAAATGTTAGCTCTTATTACATCTGTAAAGAGTTTGCAAAAGGTTAGGTACTGCTGTGCCCGGCAGAGGATATGTTCCAAGACCCCCTGTGGATGCCTGAAACCACAGACTGTACTGAACCTTATATAGACTGTGTTTTTCTCCTATACATACACACCTACGATAAAGCTTAATTTATAAATTAGGCACAGTGAGAGATTAACAACAATACCTAATAATAAAATAGAACAATTATATCAATCACTACCATAAAAGCTACATGAATGTGGCCTTTCTCTCTCTCAAAATATCTTACTGTCCTGTAGTTGCCCTTCCTGTGATGACGGGAAATAATAGCATGCCTACGTGATGGGATGAAGTGAGGTGAAGGATGCATGCATTGTGACAGAGCGTTAGGCTACTACTGACCCTCTGAGACTATGTCAGAGGAAGATCATCTTCTTCCAGGCCATGGTGAACCTTGCGAAGCTGAAACCGTGGAAAGCAAAACCCAGGATAAGGGGACTACTGTATAAAGTGGTAAAGCAGAACCAATATTCTTTTTTTTAATGTTTATTTATTTATTTATTTATTTACATATTTATTGAGAGAGACAGAGTGTGAGCAGGGAAGGGACAGAAAGAGAGGGAGACACAGAATCCAAACCAGGCTCCAGGCTCTGTGCTGTCAGCCCAGAACCCGACACGGGGCCCCGAACTCATGAATGGCAAAATCATGACCTGAGCTGAAGTTGGACGCTTAAGCCACTGAGCCACCCAGGCGCCCCCAGAATCAGTATTCTTACAGAACGTTCTCAAGAGGCTGGAGGGTCAAAATAGCCCTTCTCAGTAGCAGTTCAGATATTTATGGAGGCATTTTGGGGGTCCAGGGGAGTGGCAGTGGCATATTCCTAGCATTTCGTGATAGGAGCCAGGGAAGCTAGACATCTTGCAACATCTGAGGCAGCCCTTCACAGTGCAAGATTCTTCCAGATCCCAAATGACACCACACACCCCTAGCCACCTTCAGCTGTAGCTATTCATTGATGGTGATTTTACATTCAGGTACCTGTATCTACCTCACTCATGCAGACCTCTGGTGTAGTTGTACTACGCATTTATCAATTGAAACTTTTTTCAAAATAATTTATCCATGAGGCCCAGTCAGTTAAATGTCCAACTTCGGCTCAGGTCACATGATCTCTCAGTTCGTGAGTTTTAGCGTCACTTCGACTCTCTGCTGTCAGCAGAGTACTCTCTCTCTGCCCCTCCCCCCTACTCTTTCTTTCTCTCTCTCTCAAAACAAATAAATAAACTTAAAAAGATTTACTCATTTCTCCATTTTATTAATGTTAATAACAATAGGGCATTATGCTGATTTTTAAATGTAAACTACAGTCCGATTTTATTATTTATGAAATTCATTTCATAAAAATAAAAGCGGTGTTAGAAAGGTTTCTTATTAAAAGTGTGTTGGGTCTTAATTTACAGAATGTGAAGTGAAATAATGTTTAGGGATACCTTAACCTAGCTCCTTAGCTTCCCAGTGAAGAAAATCCAGGCCTAACAAGTTAAAGCATCTTGCGAAAAGAGTAACTATTAGTTACAATATAAGAGCCCAAGTTTCAAGACTCTTAATTCCAGAGGTCTTGGGTAATCTTTAAGGATCTGTACATCCTAAATAAAGTAAGATTCTTTAAAGTTCAAATTCTCGTCCAATCCTGAAATTTCATGGCAACAAAACCACTGCCTCTACCTTGTGCCCCATCTCCCTGCCCTGCCATTCCCACTTCCACCACTAAGGGAAGTGACTGTGCAAGTGACATTTTAGATGATCTCAACAGCCAAGCATTCCTGGGAGCAGTACTGGGGGAGGAGCTTTCACGGACAAGGTTCATGTCAACAACAGTCTCTGACCTTCTCTGAGTTTCCATCTCTTCTGGATCAGTTCCGGAGGATACCTTTTGGCCCCGGATATGATTCTGTCCATCCCCCCACCCCTACCTTTCATACCCCAATATGTGTCTTCCAGAACATTCTGTACTCCTCAATCTGGACAAAGTTATGGGGAAACTAATTTTATTAGTTTCAGTCACAAAAAGGTCGATAGATTCTAAATTACTATTTTGCTACCAATCTCGGCAAAAAATTCACCCCTCCCCTGACCCAGAACTACCAAGGATATTCACGCAGCTGTACCCTGCCCAACTCCACAGGGTGCCATTCTCATTGTACACCATGTACATGGCATCCCCTGGCATTATGGGGTTCAATATTTGCATGGCTGAATGTAGGGTCCCTGATCTTACCCCCTAAAATAGGAAATGAGTTCATAATGTGAAGATACCTGACCTTAACTTTGATGAATATTTGGCTAAACACTGACTTAGGTGGCCCTGTCTATTCACTCTATTTTCAGTTTGAATTATAATTTAGTCTCCTTGTTGGCCATGTGTTCAATGACAGAGGCCCTGCCTTGTTGTGAAGTTGAGCCATACACTTGGTGCATTAAGGTTTTTAGACTCAATCCTCTTTTCTGTCCCTCCCTTTTGAGTAGCCCACACAATGGCTTTTCCTGCTCAAGGCTGTCCCAAGCACTTCAGCATATTTGAGGAGTGAGGAAGAACATCTTGAGCCCAATAACTGAGGAACTTCAACCAACTTAAGTATATAGTTGAAGGAGAAACGCAGAGTATCAATTTCCCCTAGAAGTTACAAGTATGAGCTTTTATTTGTTTGTTTACTTTTGAGAGAAGGAGAGACACACAGAGTACAAGCAGGGGAGGGGCAGAGAGAGATGGAGACAGAATCAGAAGCAGGTTCCAGGCTCTGAGCTGTCAGCACAGAGCCCGATGCGGGGCTCGAATCCATGAGCTGTGAGATCATGACCTGAGCTGAAGTCGGACATGTAACCGACTGAGCTATCCAGGTGCCCTTGTATGAGCTTTTAAGTGAGACAAACCTGGAAACCTCCTAGCTATTTTACTTGAAGCAAATAGCCCACAGGGAACAAGTACTAGCCTCACAGAGTTACTAAAAGTGTAACGAACAAATCCAAGTAAAGCCTGTAACATATAAGTGCTCACCAAATGTTAGCGATTGTAATGACTCCCTTCCGGCAGAGGAATGGTCTCCTATCATTACAGTTTCATAGTAAAAAAACTAAAGGGAGACTAAAAGTAAGAAATATAAAGTCTAGTATAGTGTGAGGAAAGGACTATCCCTTAGGACAATTTCACCTTCATTTCATGTAATGGCAACATAACTAATCACAGCAGTCATTTGATGCATGTCTTGTTTTTCTTTTATTCTCAGATTTCTCTTCCATGCAACAGCCCTGTAAAGTAAGAAGGTCTAGCCGAGTTTCTTTATTCCCTTTTTTTCAGAAGACACTGAGGCTCAAGGAGGTTAATTCTGTGGTAGATTCTACAACTGGGAGGCAGGGATTGAAACTTGGGGTTCAGCCGTTTCATTTCAGAGCGTTTCACTAGCAGAGGCAGCGACTTTCCACTAGGGGGCGCACGTCGTGTAATGGGGTGCGTATTGGCTGTAGTTAAGGGACTAAACTAATCTCCATGGGCAGGCCAGGAAAAAAAAAAAAAGCAACCTAAGTAAAAAACTGTGCATTTTCCACATAAACATATCTTTGAAACATCTCCCTAAGCCTCTCGTCCAAGCAGATTACGTCTACAAAGCCATTCCTCTGTAGAAATTCTGCAATCAAGATTGCATTTCAGGATATGGGCAACTAGATATGTGATTTTAAGAAGCCTTTCTGGTGGCTCTGATTGCCCCTTCAGCTGGTCACCCATGTACTAGTCCAAGCTAAAAAAGAAGGGATATGTGTGTGATATTTGCTTTGATGGTATAGGATCACACCTCTTGCACTTAGGACCAACACTTTGACTCAGAACAAGAGACATTGTTTCGAGCGGGGCCTCTACTTGCTTCTCTTACTGCCCCCGATCTCTAAAAACTCAGGCTGGGAAGAAGGTTGTGGCCCAAAGCCCAGGCGGTTCCTGTCTAGGAGGCCCAGGGGCCTTCCCTCAGAGGTCCTACCTGCAACACAGGAGGGCATGTTGCAAGAATGTAACATTAGAGGTTTTTACAAAACTCACTCTTCAGTTGCTGCATCCAGAAAGTCACACTACTGCTTGATTCTTTTTCTTTAAGTTTATTTTCAACTGCAGGGAGTCACCTTTCCTTCCTCTTTCTGGGTGAGAGATTTTTTTTTTTTTTAATCTATTGCTAAGTCATTATTCTTTAAGTGGAAACCAAGGAGAAGAAGAGTCGTAACGAAGGGCAGTGCTTTGAAACAGAAATCACCTGCCTTTTGTCCCCCCTGATAAGTATTGCAAGCTGAGCAGGTGTCCAGTGGTTTACCCAGATCCCACCTGCCCCTTGTCACACAAACCAACACACTTGAGTCAAGAAAACTTTTTTTCTGCTTGTGTTAATCATCAAACCAAAGCAAATAGCCTTCTACTTTTCTGGATCCAGGGTAGCAATTAAACATGAAGACATCACAAATCCTCTAGATAAATAATGGTGGGGGTGGGGGAAGCCTCTGGATTCTAGGCAGGAGGTGGACTATCATGTACCAGACAGTTGCATCAGCCGTCACATGTTAACAAGGCTGGCTTCTCAACTTTGAACTTTCGCAGTTTCACACCCCAGCACCACATCTGGTGAGCAGGAAATTGACTTAAGTCCTTAATTTAGGATTTAAATCAACCACCAGTTTACAAGGTCTGGGTTGAAACACTCTTGTTTCTGTGGCTGTGGGTTCGTTTACTTATTCACTCAGCTTGCAGATCATTGAGCACCTAAACTCAAGGGAGGTGACCCATAACTAAATAAAAGACCCAAGACAACTCAATCTACAGCGAGGGGAAAGCTGGGTAAATAGATAAAAATAATTGCATAATATTTGTGTTAACGGAGGTATGTACAAAGGAAGCTATGGGGCAGAGAGGCAATTACCAAGTAAATACAGACGTAGTGGGAAAGGACAATGATTATCCACTTAATACCCTATTGCCCTTCTGCCCCTCCTAACAGCAAAAGAGCACAGTAATGCGACTACTTATTCCATTCACTTGAAAAACTAGGGGATTGGGCTCATAGGATCTCAAGAGAGTCGTCTCGAAGACGCCTCACACTCAGGAGAAACTGTTTCAAAATGCAAAACTGTTTGCACACTACTCGGGAAAAATCCCGGGAAAATGCAAGCAGAAAAACTGCCTCCCCAACCCTCCACCCAGAGGAGCAGCCTGGAATCCAGACTGACCGGCCGAACACCTGGCACCAGAAGGGAACTTGTGCACAAAGACGCAACACACTACCCAGCCCTTGGCACAAGTCCCCGGCGTGAGCCCGGCTTCCAATCTGAAAGAGGGAAGTCCGGAAGGGTGACGGGGTTTTAGCATTCAAACACTGCCCCCCCCTCTCTGTCCTCTTTGGGACGGAACCCTCTTCACCGGATTGCCCAGGCTCCTGAGGACAACTGTGCCAAAGCAGAACTCTCGGAGTTGCTACTGTTCAGTGAGCTCTCACCGGAGCGTGGACGGCTGCCCCTCATTTCCAGAACCACGTCCTACCCCTACGTACGCTCCACTTGGATTATCCGCGGGTAAAAATGAGACACCGGGCACTAGGCACCAAGACCCTGTGCCTGCCACGTAGCTCAAGAAGCCCTGCTCGCCAAGCCCTTTCACACACCCCTGCCGCGTCCAAGCCGGCAAAGACTCTAGCATGGGGACAAGTTGCCCCCAGGTGGGGTAAAGTTGTCCAAACTCCCCGCCGCCCCCACTCGCCGGAACCCCGGGCTGTGTCCGCACGTGGGCGAGAGTGAGGGTGCGGCGGAAGGGTGAGGGGGTGTGTGCGCGGCCCGCGCGGCGTTAACCCCTTACCTTCCAGCAGCACCTCCTTGCCAGCGCGCTTCAGCGCCTGCACCGCCTCGTCGTGGGTGGCGTCCCGCAGATCGGCTCCGTTCACCGACAGGATGGCGTCGCCCACGTACAGGGCTTGGGTCTGGTCCGCCGCCAGCCCCTTGAAGATCTTGCTGATGAGGATGGGCATCTTGTTCTCCTTGCCCCCCTTGATGCTGATGCCCAGCCCGCCCAGCTCCTGCTTCAGCACCTTCACGCCGCGCTTCTGGTTGGAGATGGACTCGGGCACCTGCTCGGGCAGGTCGGTGAAGGCGGTGCGGACCCCCGCGGGCGAGTCCGGGGGCTGCGCGCCGCCGGCGCCCCTGCAGAACGAGCCATTGGTGGCGGTCCCGATGCCGTTGTACGCCGCGGCGCCCTCCTCGCAGCTCAGAACCAGGGCGTCCTCGCTCAAGTTCACCAGAACTTTGTGCCAGCGATCCCGCACCAAAACTTCCAGCAGCCCGCTCCGTTGCGCCCGGCCGCCTCCCCCGCCGCTCGGCCCCGCCGCCGCCGCCGCCGCCGCTACCGCCATCTTTCCGGCATTCTTAAAATGCCATGTGATTGCCAAAGGGGGGAAAAGTGGGGAAAGGCTGCGGGGGAGGCCGCGGGCCCGGGGAGCGAGGAGCGCGCGCCGCGCAGGGCGGAGGCAGGGCGCGGGACGCCGCTCCGGGAGTTCGCACACACGCACCCGGCGCGAGTTGGCAGCCGCAGCCCGGCCCGTTCCCCTTCGCCGGATCCTGGGCGGGGTGGAGCGACCTAAAAGAAGAAGGAGAGGCAGAAACAGGGGAGGGGAAAAAAGCCAGCTGCCAGGCGCAAAAGCCCAAACCCAGGGGCGCCGCGGAGCAGCTCGGCGCCGGGAGGCTGGCTGGGAGGAGGCGCGCCCGCGGGGAAGGGCGGGGACCCGCCGCCCCGCGGACGCTCACCTGTTCCAGCCGCCGCGGCCTCGGCGCCCTCGCGCCGCTCGCCGGCTCAGACCCCCGCCGCCTCGCTCGGCCGAGCGCCGGGCGCCGCAGGGACAGCTTCCCCGCGCCGGCTCCCCGACCCCGCCCAGCCCGCGCCTCTCCACCCTCCCCTTTCCGCGGGCGCCCGCGCCGCACCTCTGCTGGGACCGCGCGTGCTGCCGAGGTCCCCGCACGCGACGCTCCTGCCCCCTCTCTTCCCTTTCTTACGTCCCGCCTCATCGTCCCTCAGTCCTGACCCCCAGCTGTATCTCCATCCACGCCTCCTCACTCGGGCTTCCTCCAACCGGGGCTTGGCTTCTCGTGCCGAGTTCTTACCTGTCTGTCCCTTGCGCACGGACTCTCAGGTGGACTCAGACGGAGGCCCCAGGTTCTCGCAAAGTTAAGAGGGAAGGCTGTCCCAAGAACTCAGAATGAGACGTCAGCATAACCCGAGTGTCCGAAACTTCCTCACTTGAAATGCAGGACGTCTTTCTGCCAGATCTCTGGAGAGGTGCCTGTGCTGGCGGGGGTTTTCAGCAGGTCACTGCCTGCCCCAGACCCCGGGAACAAATGCCTTCCCAGCTTTAACACCGAATATGCTCTATGTTTCTGACCCATCTTTTCTCCCCCCAGTGCCGTCCCAAGTGCTTCCTGGGACTTTTTCTCCCCAAGATCCACTATCGGAAGTTAATTGTTTGAGAACTCAATTTCAATGGGCTGTATCTGAAAAGTTCCTTTACTAGTTGTTTATTTGGAGCTCAGGCTGCGTTTTTCCAGGGGAAGGTTATTAATTGTTGGTTACCTTCCCAGGCCAATCTGGGAATGCCAACATAACCCGTGTCATAGCTTAACCTCACTGAGCCCTCCTGTTCTTTGAACCTCTCAGGTTCTCCCCCTCAACCATAATCAGGTGCCATGGACCTCCCCAAGAGTTTTAAGTCTCTGTGTATCCCTTCCCCCTTCCTACCTCACCCCTCTGTCCAAAATCAAAATAAAACTCACAAATCTGCTGTTCTTAAAGGTAAACCCAACCCCGCAAGATGTCAGGAGGAAAGAAATCTTAATCAAACACATTCCCATTGATGCGCATCACCGTTGACATTATCGAACATGCTCTAACCCTTCCAGAACGACCCACACTATTAGTTGACAATGCTTTAAAACCCAGACAATCCCTAAAGGGTAGCTGTAGTTCCAGGCAGTGTCCCGGAATGAAATGAAAACCTTTGGACTTCTTTGGAGAAGTCACTGCAAGCAGGTCAGCGGGGGCCCCTGGCTTAATGCTTTCTCTTGAAGCTCCCTCCTTTCCTACATTTTTAATCCACCGGTTTTCTACAAGATCTGTGTTCTTTCATGTAAAGGTACCATAGCAGGGAGAGCAGCCCCAGCATCAGATAGGAAGCCCATTCGGGTCTACCACTGTGGGGTGAGAAAAGCAGTTGGGACTGCCCTCTGCTTCAGAGCTGAGGATTCACTCATATCACTCTTCAGAGAAATCAGAGCCTGAGTGTCTATGCAGTAACCCAAAATACCTAGGAGGAAATAGGCACCAGAACACCAGTTTGATGATTTAGAAATCAAAACTGATCTGCCCCCAGACCAAAATCCTCCATTTCCATGATGCCTGCGTCTTGCCTCTGTGACAGTCAAGGTGGGAGGCCCAGGCAGAACTAGAAGTAACTTATTGATTTGCCATAAGATACCACAGGGTCTGGAATGGCAATTTCTCAGAATCTCTGTGACAAGCACATTGTTTCTGTGTAAGCAAACCTACATGGGAAAGAAGTAGGTACCTCGCTTAAAGTGGCATTTGAAGGAGGGGAGATCAATATTTAATGTCATTAGGCCTCAGACATGCAGGTGGCTCTGTGGGTGGACTTGTAACAACAGCCCCTATTCTACATGCTTTACACATATTAACTTAATCCTCCCACCAATTCTCGGGGATCCATACTATTACCATCACTCCCACTTCATAGGTGAAAAAGTAGAGATACAGGTTTAATAACTTGCCCGGGGCATGTAGCTAGTAAATGGCAGTCAGGATTTGAAGCCAGATGGGATGAGTCTGGACTCTTAACCCTTGTCCCACACTCTCCTGAAGGTCCTTGGAGCCTGTTAGAGACAGGGTGCACCCTGCAGTGAGGCCAGCCTTTCCCCTGGGAGGGAGCGCCCAGACGCCCTGGTTGTAGAAGGGGAGAGCCAGCCCCTGCCTCTGGCCTGTCCCTCTTTCCTAGGTTAGAGAGCACTCTGGCCTCCGCTAACTGACACTTTTTTAAATTACTATTTTAGACGTGTTAATATGTTGAAACTGGTGACTGTTGTGGTCGTACAGGCCGAGAAGTCCTATCTCAGCCCTCAAAGAGCTTTGCATCTCTGGCCTCTGACTAGTAATGCTGATTCTCAAGAGTGAACCTTGTTTACCTCATTTCTTAGTTGGTGGCGGGACTTGGAACTAGTGCACTGTAGCCCCTTAATCCTTGCAGTTAGGACACATCACCCCTTCCCAGGTCTCCTTTTTTTTTTTTTTTTTTAAAGAATGGTCACTAGAAAGCACTGACAAGACTTCCAGCTTCCTCATTTTAGAAGTGTGGCATTTGAAGCTCAGAGGAGAGCAATGACGGACCCAAGGCCACAACGTGGGTTTGTGGCAAAGCTGCACCTGGGCTCTCATGGCTACTGGTCCAACTCAGTGTTCCAGAAATTATATCTGAAGCTCCCCAACCCCCTTTTTCCTTAAACCAGATTTCTTTTGCTTAGCTAGGTCTCCTATTCTGTTTTCTACTTCTGTCCTAAACTTTTGATTTTCATTTCTCACCCAGCTAGGACTGGGGTCCTCCTCTGTGTGTCCCTTCCCTGCAGGATGTGCGTTTTCCTACAGAGGTTTGTGTGAACTTAGACTTGCAAGAGCATGTCGTGTGATCCTCAGTTTCACAGCGCAGTGTGTGGTGGAAGGAACAGTGTTCATCCCATCAGTAGCCCCCACACAGTTTGGTTGTGCAACCACTACATCCCAGGCAGTGTTCTAGGTGTTGTGATGTGAGAACAGACACACTGACAAAGGCATGCTTTATGAAGCTTACACTGTAGCTGGTGGTACAGTGGAGGTAGAGAAAGACTACAAACACACAAGATATTTTCCTCCAGAAGTAAATGCTGGGAAGAACATACAGCAGTGTGATAGGGTCAAGAGTAACCAGGACAGGCAATTACCAGGAGTGGTGCTATTAAGGAAAACCTTTGTGAGAGATGTGGATGGTAAGAAGAGGGGAGTCTTACAAAGATCTAGGGAAGACAGTCTCAGGAAGAAGGATGTGCCAGTACAATGCACCTGAGACAGAACCCGGCTTATCTGGTTCACAGGATCAGAAAGAGGTCAGCGTGGCTGGTGCAGCCTGTGGGAGGAAGAGAGAGGTAGAGGCAAGATCAGAGAGGTAGGCTGGACCAGATCACAAGGTAGGGCCTTGGAAGATTGCAACATACCTGTCCTCCTTGTCCTCTTGAGCTGCAAGAGCCAAACATTTTGGATTGTCGAAGACAGTGTCGATTTCAAGCATTGCTTACTATTACCTACTGAGTAAACTTCTACTGGGTGGAACACACGATCCAGTGTTTGGGTTTGGAAAATATCATCACTGTATTTGGGGCGCCGTTTCATGAAGAGTAGGCTGAGCATCTTTAGGGAGATTTATCCAATACACAGGGTGGACAGTGGCTATAAGGTGAATAGTGAAGAGGAAACAAAGAGCTTTTTGATATCTAGGGGGCAATTAGAGAACAGAACAAGACAGAAGGGGGATGTTCACAGGAAGGGTACTTGAAATGCAAAACCCCGGAGGTGAGGCCTAGGGATGTCAATACCATAGGCTAAACGCTTAGGGAGTCCCTACTCTGGTGAAGAACTGAGGGCGTTGCAGGAGGCCCACCCTAGTATGCAAAGAGAATTTCCTACAGGAAGACAGACGTGAACACAGAGTACACGGGGGCCTGAGCCGGCTGCAATGCTGAGTGTGAAATCAGTGGCTAAAGCAAAATGCTGGCTTATAGATTCTCACCTCAGAGATCAAGCACTGAGACTGGGGGACAGCACCGGCGGGTTCTTCTCTGGTACACCCGGTTGGCTAACAGGTACATCATCAATTTTAAAAAGGGTTGGCAAACACCCTCTATTGCATGTGCTTGGCTTTTCTCTGGGCGGGTCCTTGGTAAACTAGATGGACCACCACCCAGACTATCACCCAGCCAGTCAGTCAGGTGAGAGTTATCTGACGGCTCACCATGGGGGTGCTGCTTGGGGGACTTTTCCGGGAGCAGGGCTGGCCCAAGGCAGAACTGAAAGTACTTAGATGTTGTCTTCCAGCTTCTCTGACTGGGTTCTACTACTTTTACTTCCCTTCCTTAACAACCTGCTGTTGAAACAAACCTGGTACCAGCCTTAATATCTACATAAGTCTTAATATTTATACCAGTCTTAATATTTATATTCATCCTATAAATTTAAGTCACTTTTCTAAGGGATTGTACATTTGAGCCTTTTTAAAATTGTGAGTGATCGGTTAGAACTTATGTTAAAGGCATGTTGGGACAAAATGGCTCTTTGAAATCCCAGAAAGAAAGATAACCCTCTGCATATTGGGAACTTTAGCAAGTTAGCCTAAGTAGGCATAAACATGTCTGGTCTGAGGGTGAGGAGGAATAAGGAATCGAAGTTTCCTCCATACACATCTTTCGAATAATATGAAATGAAATGGACATGACATTTCAAATAACTATCTCACAGTCTTGTTTCTTAGGCTCCAAAAGAGATTGGTTATTAAATTACTTTGAGAACCTTCAGGCTCAAGAGGTCTATAAATGAGGGAAACTCACTTTTTTCCACACTGTCTCCATTTACTTTATGGAATCGCCCCCCGCCCCCCAGACTCTCCCTTGACCCATGAGAAAGTTCGTCTCATGTTCTACCTCACAACCTGATAGCCCATTTTTCTTCATCACCCAATTTATTCCCTCCCGTTGTAGCAGGGTTCTCTTAGATAATCTCCCTGTTAGCTCCCTGTACTGAACTCTTAGTCTATCGCATGGCTACGTGCAGATCCTCTTTCATCCTAAATTGAATTCTCACCCATTCCTTCTATTTCCTGGCTCCAACTGGAACCTGAGCTAGTTCCCAAACACCACATCTCCCACCTTTCTGCCTTCTCTGGCAAGAACCTCACGTTCTTTGACGGCTCTGGGTCTCTCAAACATTACAACAACATTTTTGACGCCTGGTAATACCTGTAGATCATGAAATGTTTATGGTCTTCCATTTCTCATCATTTAGCAAACTCTAGCACTTTCTTTAAATTATGCTCTGTCTTTTCCCCCAGCCCCTAACAATCTAGATGTGTTTGGGTAATTTAAGCTCCTGGTTCATGTTTTTCCTTTTTAAATGCATTTCTCTACCTTCAGCAGCCAGACATGAGTATTTTTAGGGAAACTTCAATGTATTCTGCCCCATGTTGTGTTTATGGTTTGGAACTAGTTCCTTCACTTCTAGACCTTAGTTGAGCTTAGGAATTTTATTCTGACTTGGTAGAAAGGTAGGAAATAGCAAGGATTAATGACCCAATAAGTAACTAAACATCAGATGACATTTAGGTTTTGGAACCTAAAGCCTACATATTAAGCTAAGGGAACACTCCCTCAAGCTCTCGGAGAACAAACCGAGTTCATGAAGATAAAGGTTTTGCCTTGGGTCTTACGGAAGCACAGACTTTGGAGAATGAGATAAGAGAGAACAAACATTCCTAGCAGCGGGAACAACTTGGTCAAAGGCAGGAAGAAAAGGATGAACGGATTATCTTCACTGAGCTGTGGGTCGATCAGCTTAGAATGGTTTGGGAACAAAGTAAGGCAGAGATCTGGTAAAAAGATAGTATTATTAGTCAGAATGCTTGGCTCCAAATGATAGGATCTTAACCAATGCTAAACACCGAATGGGAAATGCATGAGCTCACATAGCCAATTTGCTAAGGGCAAGAGAAAGGCTAGCCTTGAGTACGGCTGGAACTGATACCAGTGCACCTCATTCTTTCAGATCGCACAAGGCCAAATGGTGGCCACTGGCACTGCCAAGGTTTATAGTACCCAGCTCAGCTTCCAACAAGGAAAGGCCTCTTTTCCCCCGGTCTCAACTAGAAAAGTATCCAAAGGGAGAAAGTTGGTTCAGCTTGGATCACACATCTTCTTTGGTGGCTGAAGATAGATACCATGACTGACAGCTCCCAATGCAGCCCCGTGGCTGGAATGGGGATGATAAGCAATTCACCAAAATAAATGGATACATTTACTAGAATAAGGCAGGAAAAGAGGCCTGGGCCAGACCAAATTATAATTCCCCACTACAGATAAGCTGGAGCCTATTTACCCTATCTGTGGAATTTATCCTAAAGGTACTGGGAAGCCAATGATTCTTCCTAATCAAGGGAGAAGTGTAATAAAAACAGATCCAGGGGAAGATTAATCTGTTGACAGAATGAGGAATGGGTTAGTTGGAAAGACTGAAGTGTCTTAGCATGATTTCTTGCACACGTAAGGAACACAAGTCTTTGGGGCTACTGAAGACAAGAAAACAACCTAGAAAGATTATTCAATAGCCTAAGCAGGGATAACCAAGAAGCTGCATTTGTGCATAAATAGAAGAGATCGTTTAAAAAACTATTAAACAGATTGTGATAATTTACCGTATAGAGAATTAGGAAGAGGAGAAGCTGTGAAATAAGAAGTCATTTTTATTAAATCTTTATGCTCTGGTAGGCACTGTATGTATGTACAAAACACATGTTGTTGGGGCGCCTGGGTGGCGCAGTCGGCTAAGCGTCTGACTTCAGCCAGGTCACGATCTCGCGGTCCGTGAGTTCGAGCCCCGCGTCGGGCTCTGGGCTGATGGCTCGGAGCCTGGAGCCTGTTTCCGATTCTGTGTCTCCCTCTCTCTCTGCCCCTCCCCCGTTCATGCTCTGTCTCTCTCTCTGTCCCAAAAATAAATAAAAAACGTTGAAAAAAAAAATTAAAACAAAAAAAACAAAAAAAACAAAAAAAAACACATGTTGTTGATTCCAGACAGCAACCATTTGATGTAGGTAATGTTATCACCATATTACAGATGAGAATGTTGAGTTCAACAAGGTCACACTGCCTCTAAGTGTCTGAATTGGGATTTAAGTCTTGTCCTAATTAGTTCTGTTTGATTCCAAACTCGTGCTTTTTAATTGTTACAATACACTAGGTATGAGCTTAGGTGGCCAGGAAGGAGAGGGCAGAACTAGTCAAGAGGCGGTACGAGTTTCTTTTAGATTTGTTGAATTTGAGGGCACGGTAGAACAATCAACAAGTAGGCATTGAAGTCAAGGGCCTGGATATGGGCATTTTGGTATCATTTGCTTAGACTAGCGTCTAATACGATCAAGGGAGAAACTTCACAGAGAAGACAGCAGTGGCTCTTTGGTAATGAGAGCAAGAAAATGGAAAGTCAAAGGATGATGCTTAAAAAATGTTAAAAGCAGAGTTAATGGGGTCTGGCAGTCGATTTGGATGTGGGGAGCAAAGGAAGAGAGATTGATTATGGGGAGGGAAATCCATAAGTATATGCTAGCTTTTGAATTGCTTCTCTGCATAATCATACTAGAACTATACAAAAATAGGCCCAATTAACTGCAAAATTTGGAAGCCCTGAGGCAGAAGACATGTTTAAAAGCAAAGGGTTACCGTCCCACTTCTGGAATGGAAATTCAAGCCCTCTGAGGTGTCACAAGACACTGAATTTACATACAGGGTCCACCAAACTAAACTCCAAGGATGCACTGATGCCTGAAAGCTTTGGTCTGCCTGGTGAAGGGACAAAGAAAATTAGACCAAGCAAAAGGCAGAGCCTGGAGACAATCCCAGGTAGCTGCTTCCTTTTCCCATTTCCATGGATGTCAATATTTCATACCGAAGGGGAAGGGGTTTGTGGTGGGAGTAACAGGAAGGAGTTCTCCTAGGACAGTGCTGGAATAAAATGGCAAGAGTCAGGAGTAGCCAGAATGACTGGCATATTTAACAGTGAGGAAAAAATACTTTCATAAGTACTTTAAAGACAAAAACAAATTGTCAACAGGCTGACTAGAATTTCTATTTTTCATACATTTCTATTAAGTATTATTTTCTCCAGGGCAGGGGCTGTGCTTAACATTTTATAGCTGTTGTAGAATTAAAGAGCTTCAAGAAAACATCTAGCAATTGTTCCCAAACTTTGGAGGGAATTAGAACCACCTGGGGAGCATGTTAAAAAGCAGATATTGAATTCAGTAATTCCTTCTACATTTATTAGCAGACATACTACTGAAATGAGGATCTTTCTTCCAAGTACAGTCATTTTTGTGCCTGTTGTTTCTTAATTTCACTATGATGTACATTCTTATCTAATGTGCTCTACCCCATTAGTATTATTATTCTGTTTTCTGCTTACATATACCAAATTTGGCCAGCATGAAACTCCTCAAGCTGACTCCTATGTACTTTTGATAGGTCCCCATTGTCTTTAAGCATATTTTTTTTTTCTTTTTGTTTTCTGCCATAACAAGCTATTCCAGGACCAACTTGTATTTTATCTGCCTAGCCCTGGGATCAGCCATTCCTTAAGGACCTCTAGTTCCTTTTAGTATGAAATGTTATTTAAAAACCACGATCTGGAGACTAGATGTGCTTATTTCTACTATGAAGGTAGGTATGTCGAGTTCGTATTCATATCTCCAATTCAAATCCAACATGTAAGGTACTTTCTTACTTTCTCTTTTCCGTATTTTTGTCTTCCAATACATGAGAATCTGGTTTCCAAAAATGTCAACATATTTATTCATCTTGCTGTGTCCTACAATATAGAAATTATTTCAGAGTTATGATCACTATTCCAATAGCAATACCAACAACAAACTAACCTAGTAAGTTAAAAATTTGTTTGCAATTCGTTTGTCTTTAGAATGTATTCCAATAAAGGTGCACAAAGTACCATATAGATGTTTGATCCAATTTACCAGCTAAATATCTAGATATGGGAAAACAGGCAGACCCAGACTGGGGGGAGGGGGACATTCTACAAAACAAGTGTCCTGGATTTCCCAAAAATGTCAAGTCATGGAAGACAAAAAACATGGTAGAATTTTCTAAATGAAAGGAAGCTAAAGAGACATGAAAACCAAATAAAATGCAAAATCTTAGATTAGATCATCAAAGAAAAAATACAAGGACATGGTTTTGGTGGCATTCAAAGACATTATATATTTGATAATATAATTGTATCACTGTTAACCAAATTACTTGGGTGTGATAAATGGCATTATCATTAGAGAATGTCTTCATTCTTAGAAGATATGCACTAATGTGTTTAGGTGTGAAATGATGTCCTTAACTGACTTTCAAATGGGAAGAGAGGAATTACCCAGAAAATGTGGCAAACCATCAACTGACTTCCAAATAGAAGAGACAGAAAAAGAGAGCAAGAGCAAAAGATCTACGAAGCAAATATGGCGAAATTAACAATAAGTGAATCTAGTGAAAGATAAATGGGGGTTCGTTATTCTTTCAACTTTTTAATGGAGTTAATACTGTTTTTTGTTTTTTGTTTTCAAAATAGAGTTGGAGATAGTAATGAAGAAACCTAAGCTTCAGTCCAAAGGATTCTGATGTCTTATATAGGGTCTGGAAATGTACATGTTTTTCAAGGGATTTCTAATGCAGATAAGTTAGCATTCTTGAAAAGGCTGAGCAGACATGTGTTATTTTACAGATGTGGGAACCTAAGGTCAAAGACTCCAAAAGGTCACACATCCTTGGAAGCAAAGCCATGACCAAATCTTCCTTCTCCCAGGAATCGGTGGTTCTAGATCAGTCAAACCTGAGAATATAGTGGGTACTCCATAAATATTTAGTAATTGTGGGTAATCCTGAATGGTAGGGTGGACAAAGAGCAAGGAACTGATTTCATGCTCCCTGCTTTTGACCCAGGCACTTTCAGATACTTTCAATACTGCAATCTTTCAAAGAACCCAGCAGGGTGTAAATGGATAATCCATTTTTTATGTATGGAGAAACCACGGCTGAGAGAGTAAGCAATTGTGAGGTCAAACTGCCTAGATTTAAGTCCCAGCCCTCTAATTTACTGGCTCTATGACACTAGGGAAAGTATTTAATTCTTCTAAGCTTCCTTTTACTCACCTGTAAAATTTGTGTTAAAAATTTTTTTATCTCACGGCATTATTGTAAAGATTAAATAGTGTATATAAGGCACTTGGCACAGGCCCACGTAAAGTCAGAAAAAGTGATTGGAGTAATGTTAACTAGTCATGACAGAGATCAGACAGAGCTAGTAAATGGTAAACATTCTAGTTAAGGCGTATAGCTTAAGACAAGAGGAAGAAGAATCTTCTGTATAGTTAAATATAAGTGTACCGTATATAAATTCGCTTTGAGGTCTCTTGCTCTTTCTTCTGTCCCCTTCTTTTGCCTCCCTTCCTCATTCCTAAAACAAACTGAAAATTTTAACTATGCATTGGGATAGCAAGAACTGTATGTGGGATGCAAAGATTCATAACCAAGTATAAGGTCTGGCAAACTATGGTCCAGCTGCTTGTTTTTATAAATTAAGTTTTATTGGAACACAGCCATGCCCATTTGTTTACATGTTGTCTATGGCTGCTTTCATAGTCAGTGGCAGGCAAAGTTGAGTAATAATGTCAGAGACTGTAGAAGCCTCTGACCTTTAGCCCCTTGACTGTAGAGATCATCAAAAATATAAAAATAGTTCTAATCTGGTCCTTTGCAGAAAAGGAATGACCACTGGTCTAGTGCATTAGAATGTTGACCTGAAGCAACTTTTATTTTTTACATTTTTTAAATGTTTATTTATTTTTGAGAGAGATTGAGAGAGAGAGAGAGAGCAGGGAAGGGGCAAAGAGAGGAGACACAGAATCCAAAGCAGGCTCCAGGCTCTGAGCTGTCAGCACAGAACCCAACGTGGGGCTCAAACCCACGAACAGTGAGATCATGACCTGAGCAGAAGTCAGATGCTTAACTAACTGAGCCACCCAGGTGCCCCATTCTGAAGCAACTTTAAAAGCAGGGGAATCTGAAACTCAGGTTAAGGGACACTGGTCTGGCAAATAGTGGGCATTCCAATCCATGATAGCTGTCATTATTATATGTAAAGAAACACAAAAGAGAGTCAGAACCAGCTTTGGAAAGTGCTTACAAAGGGTCAGTTCATGTTTTCTTGTGCAATATTCACATCAGCTCTGTTACTCTAGGTTACACTCAAGGTTACATCTGTTTGGGGTGGAAGGACTGGAATTCAGATTTCAGTTTGACAAACTCCACACCACATCCCCTTCCTCTGGGCCACCCTGCCCCTTTGCCACATTGTGGGCTTCAGTTGACTGAAGCTCTGATTTTACATCTGTGGTCCTCTGAGCAAGGGCCTTTAAATCATTTTTAAAGGGGAGCCCTCAAGAGGATCAGCCTCTCTTCCAAAGGGTGAGTCTTTGGCAACCCTAACATTGCCATGTTTTAAACTCTGTCCCACAGGGTTTCTGAAAGGTTAAGAAACTACCGTTGTTCCTTTTGGAGTCACCAACATCAATGCTCCCAGTATAAGGAGCTTTATATAAAAGGCAGGACAAGGGAGTCCTATTTTTGCACAAATGCAACACAATTTTATTGACATTTTTTTCCCCCCAGAAAGCCAAGCAGCTGAAAATTTGTTTGGGGGTTATTGAGGATTTCTTTTTTTCTTTCTTTATTTCTTCTTCTTTTTTTTTTTTTCCTCAAAAAGAGAATTTTGTTTTTCCCAATTGAATCTACTTCAAGTGAACTTAGATTCTATCACAAAAAGTCCTGTATAATCAATGAGATCTGAAATTCTTTCAAGGCTAAAGTTATTGCAACTCTATGTTAGGGATGGAGAGGCTTGTGACAGTAGGCAAATAATATATATATTTACATTATTATGTTACCTTATTATATTTATTCTTGTTTATGTTATTCTTCACCTCCAAAAGGAAAAACGCCCTTCTTCAATTTTCTTTTTAATTTTTTTGAGAGACACAGAAAGAAGGAGGGGCAGAGAATCCCAAGCAGGCTCCATGCTGTCAGCACAGAGCCCAACACGGAGCTCAAACTCACAAACTATGAGGTCATGACCTGAGCCAAAATCGAGAGTCGGATACTCAACCACCTGAGCCACCCAGGGGCCCCTCTTTCAATTTTCTTGAATTACTCTGCCCTCTAACTTTTTATTCAACTTTCCAAACTTTGATAGAGACATAAGTTATAGAAGAGGTATTTCTCTATTACAAGAAAGCCATGCAAGTGCTGTGGTAAACTATCAGTAACTATCAGTAATAAGATCTGCGCAAATCTAGATGGCACAAACTTCCTGTAAATGGCACCAGCACTCAGCAACAGCCAGGAATTGTTGCCATTTGGAAAGGTATAGGGGTCAGATCTTCTGGTTCTCCAGGATGATCAAGAGATCTATTTTTAAATGATTCTTGAAATTTGGCTCAACCTATTAGAATGGCTATTATCGAAAAGATGAGAGCTAACAAATTCTGGTGAGAATATGGAGAAAAGGAAACCCCTGTGCACTCTTGGTGGGAATGTAAATTGGTGCAGCCACTATGGAATGCAGTCTGGAGGTTCTTCAAGAAATTACAAATAGAACAATCATATGACCCAGCAATCCTGCTGCTGAGTGTATATCTGAAGGAAACAAAATCATGATCGTGAAGAGATACCTCTACTCCCGTGTTTATTGTAGATAAAGAAACAGGGTAACTATAAATACAGTAGAGTATTATTCAGCCATAAAAAGAATAAATTCCTATCATTTATGACAACATGGATGAAACTTGAGAGCATTATGCTAAGTAAAATATGTCAGACAGGGAAAAAACAAGTACTGTATGATTTCTCTTATATGTGGAATCTAAAAGAATGAACTCATAGGAACAGAGAGTGCATTGGGGTTGCTAGGGGTGGGGGGCGCAGTGAGGGAAATGGGTGATCAGAAGGTACAAACTTCCAGTTACAAAATGAATGACTTCTGGGGATACAATGTACAAAATGGCGACTATAGTTACCGGTACCCTATTGTACACCTGAGAGTTGCTAAGACAGTAGGTCTTAAAAGTTCTCACCACAAAGTAAAAAGAAGGTAACTATGTAAGGGCTGGATACGTTAAGTAACCTTACTGTGTTAATCATTTCACAATATGGATGTATATCAAATCATCATGTTGTACACCTTAAACATACACAATGTCATATGTCAACTTTATCTCAGTCAAGCTGGAAAAATTTTGTCTTAAAAACGTGTTGAATGTAATTTGGCCCCACAAATGAAAAGGACAAACAGGGGCGCCTGGCTGGCTCAGTCTGTTAAGTGGCTGACTCTTGATTTTCAGCTCAGGTGATAATCTCACTGTGGGACAGAGCCCCGCATCAGGCTCTGCACTGACAGCGTGGAGCCTGCTTGGGATGCTCTCTCCCTCTCTTTCTGCCCCTCCCCCGCTCCGGTGTGCATGTGCACACTCTCTCTCTAAAAAAGAAAAGACAAGAAAAGAAAATGCAAAGAAAAGCAAAGAAAAAAGACAAGCAAACCAAAGACATATACAGTCTGGTGTTGATCTTTAGATCATGATTCTGTATCTCCCAATGAAAGGAACTGAACTAAGGGTCTGCATTTCTAGATCTGTCTGGGAAGTTAATATATGGCAATTCTGTTCCTCAGAGCTCGGATACAATCTCATGTTCTCACAGAATCATATCTCTGAGCTCCAAGGTCTACTCATCCCTGTTCATACAATAAGTGGAATGTTTACAAGGTAAGTTTTTTGGCAACTAGCCAGCTGGCCTTTCTTCTGCTTCATGGTGTATTCCTTCAACCCATACCAGTGCCCAAACTACTAACAGAAATAAGATGGCAGACGTTTTGCTTTCTACTCTATGGTTCAACACCAGACTAGATGCTTTTATACTAGGTTCTGAAAAAAAAAAAAAAAGTGTGCAACAGCTATCTGACAGTAATTTTCCACCTCTTTTCAAAATCCCAGTTGTCAAACACTTCCAAATGCTTGCAGCAAAAGCAAATGAAAAGAAACCCAAACAACGTGAACTAAAGGGTGTGAAAAATGGGACTTGCATAGAGGTGAAGTTTGGGTTTATTTGACTCTATCGAAGTTCCAGTATTCTCTGCACTTTGTATTCTTGGTAAACGTAGTCAACCCAGAGAACATTTCTGGGTCAGTACCTGGACTTTGCTCCCTTTAAATGCCCCTAATATTTTAGAAATTAGCTTTAGTCACACCACAGGCTTAATGCAGGCGCGGGGGCAGAGTTTAAGGAGCGAGCAGGGCTGGTTGTGATCAGTCTTGGAAAGTACAGCCTGACCTTCCATCATCCAGGGAGGCACACATTTCAAGGCTACAGATTCTAACCATGCTCCGAGGTCTAGTGCTTTCCGGGAGAAACAGCCTACCTCTTTTTTTTTTCTTTCCTAGACAATCATAACAAATGTAATTTACCCAACCATTCTCAGGTCTTTCATTTTTATACTATATTACTGTTTGAAAATGTTTTCATATAGATGATGGCAATGGGTCCTCAAAACACCTGGAAAGGTAGACAGATCAGATATTGTTAAGCATCATTTCCTGATGAGGACACAAAAGCCTAGCAAGGTTGTGAGACTTTACCAAGGTTACTGTTAGTCAGGTTTTCTGAGTTAGCTTGAGCATTTTTCTTCAGTCTCCAGAGAATTATAGCTCTATACAATATGTGCTTATTCTGTTGAGGTCCTCAACTTTTATTTTTATTTTTTTTAATATGAAATTCATTGTCAAATTTATTTCCACACAACACCCGGTGCTCATCCCAACAGGTGCCTTCCTCAATGCCCATCACCCACCCTCCCCTCCCTCCCACCCCCCATCAACCCTCAGTTTATTCTCAGTTTTTAAGGGTCCTCAACTTTTAAACCTGATTCATGTGTCCCTCTTAACTTTGACCTCAATATTATTTAACTATTCCAATAATTTCAGAAGTAATTATTGACTAATCTATAAATACCCTGTGCTAGACAATTTTATGGGATTAAAAACACAGGACTTGGTTTCTGTTTTAAGGAATGGACAATGTGAATTAAAAAATAATTATGTGAAGTTAAAAATTAGAGAAATAGAGGCAAAACTAAGAATAATAGGTCTGATAGCATGAGTCAAGGACAGAGCTCAGTACTTTACATGTACTATCTGATGTCATCTTTGAAACAAGTCTCCAAGGCAACTGTGATTATCCATCTGACAGTGGAGGAAACTATTAAGTAACTTGCCCAAGGTCATAGTTAGCTACTGCCAGGGCTAGAATTCAACCACACGTCTGCCAGATGTCAAAGTCCTGGAAAGTTTCATTGTGTCATTCTGACTTTCTGAACACATAAAGGAGCCCACTGTGGTGGGGACTAAATACTTCAGTGTCCAGGAAAATGTGGAAGGTGGGCATCCTCAGAAAAGGACAGGGCGGTGGGTGTCAAGTTGGAACTTGAAAGAAATCGGTGAGCATGGATTGGTGCAGACCAGGTGGTGGGGAGGGAGGCGCAGGTTGATTGGAAAAGCATGAGTGACGGCTGGGTGATTGGTTAAGTCGTGTGTTGCAATCACTCTCAGAGCTCAGGTGGCTTATCTGGCTAGAGAGCTATAGGTTAGCACCGTGTGTCCTTAGAGCTGGGTTTATAACTGTGCCTCTTTGTTCTGAAGGAGAATTTGTTGCTTTTGCCAAGTGCCTTAGCTTCCTGAGTTCAGGTACTCCCAGGAATAGATGAAAAACAAGATTTTGCAATATCCTCGGGAGAAGAGGGAAGGGGCTCCCCTAAGCAAGGAAGATTGGATTGAGCCATGCCTTTTCTTAGGGGATGGTGAAGGGGGTTTAAGAGGCTCTCTGGAGGCTGTGATATACATACTTATCTCACAGCACAGGACTTTGTGCAAGTTCTTAAAAAAGTGATTCAAATTTTGTACCTACCAAAACTATGGCCCACAGATGTATTTTACTTGATCTGCATCGTTTGAAAAGCTGGAACAGGTTTTCTGGACTCTACTTTCTCTATTATTTCCTCTGCTGCAGTTGGTGCTCTGAGGTGATGCCAAGAGCTCTTGGAAATGTATCAGCCAGTGTTAACTCTGTGGGCTCTAAATGGCCCCAGGAGACCTTATTGCCTGGAGATCGCTGTTCTTCCCCAATATTCCCAAAGGGATTCAGCTCTCATTGTTGGGCTTTCTGCATAGTCCTCACTACAGAGTAAGGGCTTCTCATGAGGCCACATTGTGCCAGCGGAGACTTTGGAGCTGGGCGAGGACTCACATCAGCTTGGAGAGTCTGAGGGCTACATAACCTATCCCTCTTCCTCATGAAGGAGGCATGACTTAGGAAAAGAAGCTCTACAGTTTTTCATTCTGTCACCTAAGCCTCCTAGATGATTGTGTCTAAATCTGCCTATCCAGTCCCTCTCCATCTACTTAGAACAAGGGCATTTGAAGCCAGGACATTCAGGCCCGGATGTCAACCAAATGGGTAATGTCAGCAACCAGAAGAAGACTGAATTACAGCAGGGGTCCGCATGTGAGGTGGTTAAGGCACAGAAAGCCAGAATCCTTGAAGACACAGCAATAAAACAAACTTTTTAGAGAGCTTCCAGCACTATGATTCACATATGCTTTGACTCAACGATTCTGTTTGTGGGAATTTTTCTGACATATATCCTCATACGAGTGCACAAAAGTACCATGCAAGGAAGTTCACAGCAGCATTTTTTTTTTTTTAAGAAAGAGAAAGAGTTCGTGAAAGCTGGAAGAGGGGCAGAGCGAGAGAGAGAGAATCTTAAGCAGGCTCCACACTCAGTGCAGAGCTCAGTGCAGGGCTCGATCCCACAATCTTGGGATCATGACCTGAGCTGCAATCAAGAGTTGGACACTCAACCGACTGAGCCACCCAGGCACGCGCACCAATTTTCTTTTTTTCCTTTAAAAAAAATTTTTTTTTAATGTTTTTTTCTGAGACAGAGAGAGACAGAGCATGAGTGGGGGAGGGGTAGAGAGAGAGAGGGAGACACAGAATCTGAAACAGGCTCCAGGCTCTGAGTTGTCAGTGCAGAGCCTGACCCGGGGCTCGGACTCACAAACTGTGAGATCATGACCTGAGCAGAAGTCGGTCGCTCAACCGACTGAGCCACCCAGGGACCCCCCAATTTTCATAGTAGTACGTAATTTGAAACATTTTAGGAGTCCACAATTAGGAAATACTATACAAACCATTTTAAGATGTCAAAATAATGTTAGGTCAAAAGGTACAGACTTCCAGTTATAAGATAAGTAAGTCCTGGGGATGATATAATGTACTGCATGGTGACTGACTACAGTTAATACTACGTTGGAACTTTGAAAGTTGCTAAGAGAGTAGATCTTAAAAGTTATCATCACATGAAGAAAAACTGCATCTATGTGACATAATGGGTGTTAACTAAACTTAGTGTGGTGATCCTTTCACAATATATACAAATATCAGATTGTTATGTTGTATACCTAAAACTAATACAATGTTACATGTTGATTATATCTCAATTTAAAAACAATAATACTAAGTTAAAGCAGCAAATAATAAAATAGTAGATATAGGATGCACTTCTTTCAAATAAAACAACAAAAGGTACTGTGTATCTATATAGGTCTCTCTCACTCTTTCTCTGCATATGTCTCTGTTTGCTTTAAGATCACAGGGGAGGGGCGCCTGGGTGGCTCAGTCGGTTGAGCGTCCGACTTCGGCTCAGGTCATGATCTCACGGTCTGTGAGTTCGAGCCCTGCGTCGGGCTCTGTGCTGACGGCTCAGGGCCTGGAGCCTGCTTCGGATTCTGTGTCTCCCTCTCTCTCTAACCCTCCCTCCACTCATGCTCTCTCTCTGTCAAAAATAAATAAAACATTAAAAAAAAAAAAAAGATCACAGGGGATCCCCTGATCACAGGGGGGACAGAACTCATATTCACTATGTCCCTACATTATCTTTAAGATTGGATATTATCAAACTTCTTAAATCTTTATCAACCTGAGAGACGACAAATGATTCTTTATTGTTTTAATTTGTATTGTGAGTGAGGCTGAGAAGCTTTTTGGAAATTTATCATCTGTTTTATTTGTTTTTCCATGGGATGTCTTTTGTTTATGTCCTTCTAGTATATGAATCTTGCTGTTTCTTTGAGGACTGTGGCTTTCTGTGCCTGAGCCACCTCACATAGGAACCCCTGCTATAATTCAGTCCCCTCTGATTTCTGACACGAGCCACTCAGTTGGCATCGAAGCCTGAGTGTCCTGACTTCAAATGCCTTGTTCTAAGTAGATGTGAGAGGGGATTGGATGGGCAGTTTCGGACACATATTTCAAATGAACTTATAAAGGAATAAAATGGAAAAAAAAATCTATGCTAGGAAGATAAAGTGCTATCAACATAAGTCCAAAGCATCAAATACAGTAACGGCAATAATAGTAGTCAAAAATACCAACTTAGTCCTTCTTTGTGCTAGACGCTGTCTTAAGCACATTGCATACATTATCTCATTTCAGACTTATGATAATCTTATGAGGTAGTTATTATTCATGTCACCATTTTCGTGATGAGGAACCGAGGCATCAAGAGGTTAACTTACCCCAGGACAAGCAGGGAGTAAGTGGTTGGGCAGGTATGGGCAAGAGAAGTCTTGAGTTTCTGCTCTTGGCGTCTATCCTACCCTGTGTCTGTAGGTAAACATCCAAGTTCAAAGCTGAGCTGAGGACTGATCTGGAACTGACGAGTAGGAGCCAAGAAATTTCTGTAACTGTCTTGGAGGTGTCCCTGATCACCTTTCCCAGCCACTGGGTATCTGGTGATATATGAGTTAAACTGACTCAAAAGGCCAGAGAGACAACATTCTTGTCCATATGAGTTTGGCTAACTTGATTATTGGATCAGTTAGAGTTAGGGGAGCTGTATATGGTAGGAACCCAATAAAGTGATTGCTTAAATAAGATAGAGATTAACTTTTTTCCCATATATAAGAAATCCAGAGGTAATTCAAAATGAATTTGGTGGACTGCAGTAAATTAGGGATCAGGAACGCACCTGTCAGCTCTTTACTTGCCATCCCTTGTATGTGACCTTCATACTCATGGTCCAGGTGGCTGCTGGAGCTTCAGCCATAGCATTCCTATTTCCAGGACAAAGGGACAAAAAGAAGAGAAAATAGTGGTGCCTACCAGATAGCTAAGTGTGCTTCGTGAAAGCTGCTGAACGTCAATTCCCCTTATATATCATTGTTCAGAATATAGCCATTTGTTCACAGCTAGCTGTAAGGAAGCTAGGAAAATTAGTCTTTATTTCTAGACAGTCAGTTACTTGGGTAACAATTTAGGGTTCTATTACTAAGTAAGAAATGGACAATGGCAGCAAACAGCAGTTCTGCTAAAAATGACCCATTCCTGGTTGTCTGGAAGGGTTCACATCCAATAGTTTCAAAATACTAAAATATGTTCTATTTATGACTGATCTGAGGAGCTCACCCAGGGACATTTTGAGGATACTGGGAAGCTCAGGGTACAGGTAGGTAGGCAAATGCTAAACAGGCAGAACAAACTCTAAGAAAGGGCGGAGGGGCTCAGAAAGTAAGTTCTACCCCTTCACAATTTTTTATAACAGCCAGATTTGAACTGTGACAGTTCAAATACTAAGTTAAAGCAGCAAGTTACCTTACTTGGCCTTTCCTACAAGAAAGTTTCCACATCACCGTGTATGAGAGCCTTTAACTTCTCATTTTTGGAAAATAGAAGGAATATTCTAAGGTTCACCCAACACCTCCATGTAGTAAAAGCTGACAGGTCACTTTCTGAAGTTGCCAATCTGCTTATTATCACCTCCCTGTCTGGACTTATAAAGGAATGAACATCTTAACTCAGAGGGATGTGCCCGAGAACAGTGAGAAAAAAACAAGATGAGCCAAAAGAACACGTAGTAAAGTTCTGCCGAATATTTTAGAGCCCTAGTGGTGCAGACAGACTGTAATAGGTTCTAAAGGGCACTTGCACAAGCTGTAACTGCCTTAATTTCAATTAAGCGGTACTTTGGGAAGGCGAGAAATTATTTTACACCTTAGAAAACATCAAAGAAAATACAGTAACTCACACCAACAAAGATAAAATAAAACCAACTGAAGTCCCAGCCATCACAAAGAGGGGGGAAACTGCAAGCAAGAAACAGAGAAGAATTTGGGTATAAAATGATTTAGCTCAAGACATTGGTAATCATGGCCAAATCTGATGTAATCTCTTTGAATAGGGCCTGTTTGTACTTAGCTGACAATGGCTTTTGCTTTTTTAAATATTGAAAAAAACCAGGAGAAGAAAAATCCTTAGAGACATAAGAAAACTAATTTCAGTGTCCACAAAGTTTAAATGGAACACAAACATGCTCGTTGATTTATGCATGGTCTATAGCTGTCTTCACACTACAATAACAGAGTCGAGAGTAGTGGTGACATCTGTCCCTTTATAGAAAAAGTTCACCGACTCCTGATTTAAAGTACCAAAAAAATGTGTGCCTCCATCCTCACCACTTACCCATTGTATGAGCTCAAAAAACTTGCTTTTTGAGTCTCAACATCTTCATTGTTCAGATGGGAGTATTGACAATCGACTTCATAGACTGTTATGAGCATTAAGTTAAATAGTTCATGTACAGCACTTACCTAGAACATGGCACATTGTCAATAAATGGTAGGTGTTTTGTTATTTATTGTTTTGATGGGTAAATTTTACTTCTCATTTAAGACTCAGTTTGCTTCGAGGCCCCTGGGTGGCTCAGTCAGTTGAACGTCCTACTCTTGATTTTGACTCAGATCATGATCCCAGGATTGTGGGATGCAGCCCTGCATTCATTTGGTGTGGAGCCTGTTTAAGATTCTCTCCTTCTGCCCCTCGCCGCTGCTCACATGTACTCTCTCTCTCTAAAATAAACAACAAAATTCTTTTAAAAATGACTCAGCTTGTTTCTTGAGCTTTCTTTGAACCCCTCAAGTTGGATTAGGTATCTTTCTTCTGTGTTATCACAGTATCTGGTACTCATCTCAGTCATTTCTTACCACATTGTGTCGTAATTATGTTTATGTCCCTACGACCCATGAGTTGTTTGAATAAGTAGATCATGACTTATTGGTATTTGTATTTCCAACGGCTATTACAGTGAACATTACATGTTGGGAGTTGTAAGAGATCCTGAATTTGTGTTGCAGGATGTCACTTGCTAACACTGAACTCTAGGATCTGGCAGACCTACCTACTCAATCACAGAGTCTGTTGGTCCAAGGCACCCTCCTACTCCTCACAAAGGTAGATCTGGCCCAATAGCTGTTATGGAATGGGGTTGTCTTATCCCTTCTCCCAAACTCCTTAGGAGAGAAATCACTTCTCTCATGGAGAGGAGTGAGTAAGAAGGTGGGGAAGGAGGCCAGGACCCTTACTGTAGTGGGGCTATCTCTCTGTGGAAACATGAAGCCATGTAAATAACGTTGCCCCTTCTCAACTGGCTGCTCTTATCTAAGAGCCAAAGGCATGCCTCCCATGTGATGGTGCTCTATGTTATCTCACTGTCTTTACTGTGTTCTTGAGTTTTGTCATGTTCACCATGTGAAAACCAATGATGCCCTGTAGACAGTCACCTGCTACATATCCCAAGCATAGTCAGAGGCACTTGTTTTCAAAAAGAGGGGAAACATATTTCTCATACTGAGGAAGATCAAAGGAGAAAAGGATAGTAATGGATATAGATCTTCTTTTAGTGGGTGAAGCAAAAAAAAAAAAAAAAAAAAAAAAGAGCTCTGTGAACCTGGAGGCATGTTGAGGGGACTAGAGCCTCTCCCACACTTTGTCTTATCCTTTCATTTACTCGTCTTTAAGATGAAGCTGACTTTGCAAGGACCGTTGGTCTAGAGGTAATTTGTAAGCTCTTTCTACATCAGAACTGGAAGAGGACTTAGCAGTCTTGCCATCAAAGTTCCTCATACAAAAGTGAAATGAAAATAGGCCCACAGATTCTTTGCTTGCTAAAAACATGTTTGCAATGTCCTGGATTATATTCTGCTTGTCTAGTGTGTGTACTGTTGAAGGTTCACACCATGACTATAAGGTCTGTTTCTTTGCTTGGAGATGGTTGCCAAATTGATACACCAATTTATGTAGGCAGCCTGAGAAAGTGAGGAAGATAGTTTAAATTTGGCAGACCTCAGGAAAGGTTGGAATCTATATACATCTTGTCGAATACTTTTCATCCGTTCATTCATTCGTTCTTTTATATAATCTTTATTAAACCAAGTACTACACGAGTTACTAGAGACATATTAATAAGCAAAGAAGCCATTGTCTAAATCTGTGGTTTCACAGTGTTTGTCCCACGTAGGAGCCAGAGCCTCAGTAAAAGCAACTTGAAGTCAATAACTCTGTCTCTTATAAAAATCCTGCAGGTATTTAAAAAGATCATATCCCAGAGGAAGAGATTAAAGGGAGAAGATTTTTAAGGACAAGGACATGGAGAGGGATTCTCCTGAATGGGGGTAAAGGGGAGAGATTTGTGTGTGCCCAGACTGGGAAGGATTTGTATACTATATCCTGCTTTGTGGCTGCCCCTGAAGAGGAGACATGAATTTAAACTAAAACTATGATGAATGCCTAGGGGGGTGGGACCTATATTGTGAAAGTTTTCAGTTTAGGAGGAGTTTCCAGACCCTACTAGTGACATAGAAGTCAACAACCATCAGAGGCCAGGGGGGCTACTATGGGCTTGGAATCTGAGACATCAGTGGTCCTCATATAGACTGGAGATTTGAAAACCTCTTTCTCTCTCTCTTTCTCCCCATTTCCCCTGTCTGTCTGTCTTTTCCTGTGTGTGTGTGTGTGTGTGTGTGTGTGTGTGTGTGTTTAGATGTTACTTTTATATCCTACATTCTGGTGCAAACCTGGGACAGAGAGGGGACTCCAATAATGCCTGAGATCAGATATTCTGCCAGCCTGGTATGATGGGGTAGAGAATCAGAATTAAGTTGAATTAAAGAAAACAAAGGAAGTAATATTTCTTACAGTTCTTAGTTTGTGTTCTGTATAGTGTAAATCTTGTTTCTCAGCATCCCACTCTCCTGACAGGTAACCTGAAGAACAGATAACTTAATAGATTCTCAATAACTTCCCAAAGTGTCTAACCACCATGGATTTCTGGGGAGAAAGTTTTCTATCTGCTTGTAGGGAGTATGACAATGTTATCTGTGGTATCAAGTGAACTATGGGAGAAAACACTCTTTTCTTAAATGCTTAGGAATGATTCATACTGCCAAAGGCATAGAGCTAAAAGAAATAATGTCTGCTTAGTCCAACACCTCATGTTTCTGTGAGTACAATTTAGAATTAACTGGGAAGACTGAGAGACCAAAACTGGAATAGGATTCTCCCTGCCCAGGGCCAGAAGATGAAGACAGAACCAACATCTACAGCATCAAACATTAAAGCTAGCAAAGCCAAATATTGACTTCTGTCCAAAGGGCAGAAGAGGATCTGAAACAAGACATGAGACTAAAGGTCAGAAACCAAGAGCAAACTGGACTGAAATGGAAGAAGTCTGGAAATAAGTTGCAGAGGGATCAGGAAAACTGTTTTCCAGGGAAGCTCTCAGTGTTTGGTGGATGGGGGCTGTTTCCAGTTTTTTCACTGATCATATTAACTTCTTATTTACTTATTTTATAGCACAAAAGCAGTAAGTGGTAACAAAGGTTTAAAAAAAATTGAGGAGCAAAAAGTACTAGGTTAAGAAAATGACTTCCGAGGTGCCTGGGTGGCTCAGTCAGCTAAGATCTGACTCTTGGTTTCGGCTCAGGTCGTGATCTCACAGTTGTGAGATCAAGCCCCAAGTTGGGCTCCATGCAGAACATGGAGTCTGCTTAAGATCCTTTCTCTCCCTCCCTCTCTGTCCCTCCCCCACTTGCACTTGCACAGGCTCTCTCTCTCTCTCAAACAAACAAAGAAAAACAGAAAGATAATTATTTCAATTGACTCCCTCCAACCCCGAAAACTGAGAAGAGACCATTGTTACATTTGTCTGGTGGATCGCCACTATCTACTTCTAAGAACACCAGTGCTTGGAGGAAAATAGTTTGACAACAACTGTCCTTTACTGTATTAGACAGTTCCACATGGCCTTTCTCTTTCCTCTATGCTTCCTGACAAGTATGGAATAAATTTGGGACAGGCACCATCTTACACACAAAAGATACAGAAATGAGAAGCCCACAGGTTAGAGGGCTGTCTAATAAAAAGATACAAAAATATAATGCAAGCCACAAATGTGAGCCATGTGAAAAGAAACAGATCCAATTAATTTTAATAATATATTCTACATATTTAACTCAATGCATCAGAAATATTATTTTGATGCAATTGACATACAAATTACTAATAGGATAGTTTATACTCATACATATAAATTTTGTATATGAATCAGATAGATTATCATGGGATAGAATCTGGTCGTTGACAATAATTTCAGTGCTCTCTTAGCTTTTCTGACCTAGGGTGCCATTTCAAGACATGAGTACGTAGCAAATTTGTGAAGTCTAGTGAATATCTTACACATGTATCTCAATTCTGACTAGACCACAATTCTGATAGCCATGTGGTCAGTGGCTACTCTAAGGGCAGAGCAAGTCAAGAGGAGCTCACTCTGTACCTGCACATTATGAGGTCATTAACTCTCTGAGGACATAGACTAAGTCTGCCTTGATTGGCATCATATCCTCAGTGCCTTTCGCAGTGCCTGGCATGTAGGAAGTGTCAATATTTGCTGAGTGAATAAATGGAATATTTAAGTTTTTCTTCTAGTTTCAGTAAAGAAGTCACCCTATATACTCACTTGTTGCATTTGGAATTGCTACTTTCCTTGCTTTACTTCATACCTCACTTACTCCTGAACATTCCTGGGAGCCAAACAGTTTGCACAAAGTGCTGGAGACTCCACTGTGGACCACAGGAGTGGGTGTGATGATGGAATCTAAGGAGACATTGTCATTTTTGCTTTCCTTTAGATATTTAGTTTGCTACATCAGACAACGCAGCATTAATACTATTTCTAGTGTGTGAATTTTTATGACTTCTTTTGAGCACTGTTAGTTCATCAAGTCTTTATTTTGATTTGAGAATATTTTCTACGTTTCTATGTGTCATGTTATATTTTTAGGACCAATCATTTTCCAAGGGAATTTACCTCCAATTTTATAACACAAGTCATTGGAAAATTAGGAATTGAAAAATAATAAACAGTTTAGATACTCAGCTGCTGTTTGATTCCACTGAAAGATTCCATCAAGCCCTTTGAGTCAGACACACCCTATGGCGACCCCTCAATGAGTCACACTCTTCTAGACTTTTCTTTCTTTGATTGTAGGAAAAACTAGTAGCTTCCTTGAAACCAGTAGAATATGGTAATGGCGATGGGATACCACTCCCTTGATTAGGCTATGCTATGTAAGACTTTATGTTAGCAGACTGGAGAGAGAGACTCTCTTACTGACCTTGAAAAAAATCATACCACCATATTGTATACTGCTGAAGGAGAAAGCCACATATTGTGGGCAGCCTGTAGGATGTGTGGGTGACCTCTAGCTATGCCAGCAAGCAAAGAGCTGGCACACTTATGATCACAGTGAAATGTGTTCTACCAACAATCTGAAAGAACTTGGAAGTGAATTTTTCCTCACATAAGCCTCCAGGTGAGAATACAGTCAATAGACATCTTGACTGTATCCTTTTGAGACCTTGAGCAGAGGACCCAGCTAAGCCATGCCTGGACTCTTGACCTAGGTAAACTGTGAGATAATAAATGTGTGTTGTTTTCGTCACTATGACAAAATATATCCTTGTTAACATAATCTGATACTTAGGTACTTTTTAAAAAATGGTTGAAATATTAAAGTGTAAGATGTAGGTGTGTGTCTTTGGAACCTCAATTCCCACTGTTCTCCTGGATATACTTAATGCTCCAATCATACTGCACTTAACAATTCTCCAAACTGACCGTTTCACACCTCTGCTGGGATGCCTCTTGTTCTGTTTGTCTACCCAGAGAATTCATCCTTCGCTTTCAATCTTAGTGCAAATACTTCCTATGGAAATCTCTGAGCTTCTCAAGTAGAATTGATCACTCCTTTCTGCCATCAAGGCACTTTGAAGTATGTTTTGTCATTCTACTTATTACATTGTTTTACAACCGCAGATTTAGATGTCTGCTTTCCTTCTCAACTTGGAACTATTGACAGCAGAGGCTATGTTATATTCACCTCTTATGTACGCAACACCTAACACAAAATGTTAAAGTAAACATCCAAATCTTAAATTATAGACATATTTGCATCTCCCCCAAATTCATCTGATTAACTTCTTTGATGGCAGAGAGTTTCTTTGCCCAGCTACTTGAAATTCCTTATTTAGACACTGTAGCTTATATAATATGAAAACTCATAAACCAGTCTGATCAATTTCTGAAATTAAGAAAAAAAAATTTTGTTTAGAAGCCAGATTCTCAACATTATATATCATCAGATTTTCAAAAATTTCAGTTGGATTCCCTGAATTCAGTTGGATTTATATATGAGTCAAGCAGGCTCTCTGGGCACATAGAGCACATGGGATAGAATCTGGTTGCTGACAATAATTTCAGTGCTCCCTTAGCTCTTCTGACCTTGGGGTGCCATTTTAAGAAATGAGTATGTCATTACATTCCAGGACACATGGGTCCAAGAAAGAGTTAACCTGCGAGCCCCAAATGCCTACCTGACAACTAGTGAATTGCTCATATACTAGGCTGTTTTATTATGGAACAAAGGCTTCAAAACTAATTTTTTTAAGTGAGACATTTGGATTAAATTTATTTCTAGAATATTCTCTTAGAACAACTCTTTTTTCAAACAAGTGTCATGAAAAAGTTTATTTTTAGATTTAAGGTTTACAAGAGCTGCAGTGTACTTGGCTGTGTATGCTAGATTTTTATAGCCCTCTCACTTTTCTCAGATGAGAGGGCTATTAATGTTGCCTTCCAAATAGTTTTGGTTCTGTGGAGAAGGTTTATAAAAAATCATTTTAGCCCTTGGGAAAACAATTAAGTCAGTTCAAATGCCATATTAAACATTTGATATGATATCCAATGAAATACAGGGTGGATAAAAATGTAATTATAAAAAGAAATGCTAAAGAATATTTGGATAACATTATATAGAGCATAACATTTTGTCTTTCCGTGTTAGGAAAGAATCTGAGAGAAAGCTTCTTCTTGTAACTGTTTAGTTACTCATTATTGTTATTTTCATGTAAACTCTGAAGATATCTTTTAATAGTTCTTTCTCCTCTATAGAAACAGAATAGAAAAAACATGAAACAATATTCATAGAACAGGTGTTAAGAATGGACTACTTCAATAAGGTCTAGTCTGCTGACAAAAATGGAAATATTTCTCATATATATATAGAAACAATGATATGGAAACAATGAGAAGAATGGTTTTTCTCTTGTTGCTCCCACACGAGCAACATTCTATTTTCAGGAAGTATACAGCATTGCCAAAATGTTCGCTTTCATAACTGTGAATTTTCATTGCTCTTGTAAGAGTAAATCATACAGACTTTGCCTATGAAGTTTTCACTTATGAATTCATAAGTAGGATACCTAGGTATGTTGTTTTCAGTCATTAATGCAAAGGTGAAATTGTTCTTTCATGGCAGGTGGGCCAATTAGCATCTTTAAAAGGAGCCATCATTAGGATAACAAAAATCTTGGGTTTGCTCATGAATAATGGTTCATCTCAAAAAGCACTTTGAAAACATTGACTAATTAATATGACTCAGAAGACTCAAATAAAAATATGTTCTATGTCCTTAAACTTTTAGCACTTTGGGAAACAAAGAATAATCAATAGGGAAATTATATTTCTCCTTTGCCTAGCTGTATTACAGCTTTTTTACAACTGTTTGTGTCAGAATGAGGACAACCTACATTTTACTATGGGAAACATATTTTGTAATAATAGTCACACTTTTGTATTTGGTAAGCATGGTAGAACTGATAACTTGAGACTCTCCTAACAAAAACACTTCAAAATACCAGTTAAGATAGACAAAATTCTTTTGAAGGTATGGCGAGCTTAGATTATCAATAAGTAATGGAAGACACAGGACACCAAGAGAACTATTAAAAAGTGAGTTGATATCATGGAGCTGTGGACATCCTGCAGTGAGTAAGTGTTAGTTTTAGTAACCTAGGGTGTTAGGTGTGTACCCTGGGACAAGAGAGAAATGAGCCCACATGAGAAAAAGGATTGTGACTGAGGTCACTGTGTTAGGTCTAACTCTTCAAGGGCTATCATTTTAGAGAAAGGGTAGACGAGACACAAATGGCCCATCGGCACAGCGAGATAACACGGAACCTTGCCTGTCAGCTTGCACTCTGAGTGGGAATAGTTTTTTTCTGATATATTTAACCACGGGTATGTTCTCACTTGGATAAGAGATTGTACTTTTTACCGTCTGCATGGTTTGAGAATTCCATGGTGACAAATTAACATAAAAATGGTTCTGACATTTTTCAGAAGGTCAAATTTTTCTTCTGAAGGATGTACTCTCAATTATGACACATTGGATTTTTTGTAGAGAAATCCTTTCTGAAGAAAAACTTGCAATGAAAAATTGCAAAGCAATTGAGAAAAAAACTCACCATGAGAATCAGCAGACACAACAAATAGGAATTTCAAATGACGGAGTTGTACAGAAACTATAGAATATGTGCATGTAAAATGATCACAGAACTACAAAAGGACTTTAATAAAAGATAAAAAAAAAACTATGAAAAAAACCAGGAAAAGCTGAAAATAGATCAAATAGAACTTCTGGAAATGCAAACTACAGTCATGTATTTAGGAACTCAATGGATGGAATAAATTCCAGATTAGACACATGGGAAGAGAGAATTAGGGAAAGTAGACAGTATATCTGAGGATATTATCAGCACCAAGGGGTAAATACACAATATGGAAGAGAGATTAAAGAGATGCCGGTTAGAACAAACAGGCCTAACATATGTTTAACAGGGGTGCAGGAGAAAGGTGGGGAGAATTAGGAAGAGGTAATGTTTAAAGAGAACACGGGTGAAAATATTCTATATTTGATTAATGTCATGGATTCTCATATATGGAACTTCAAGAAGAATGTAATGGGGTGGAGCGGGGTTAGATACATCTCTGGCAAAGTGCAGAATCCCGTAGGCAGAGATTATCTTAAAAGCAGCTAGAATGAAAATGACAGGATACCCTCTAAACACTCCAGAGTGCAGAGCAAACCACTGCATGCTGCAGGTGGTGACCAAGCATGCAGATTTGCAGGGCAGGTGGGGGCACTCGTGTGAACAAGAGGTCTGAAGTACACCGTGTGTCATTCCTGTCGGGAGGGCTGTTAGCAACAGGAAGATTGCAAAAAACAAGCCTTCCAGAGCAGGAACAAGCAGAAGGAGTCAGGAATCCAGAGTATGTGGGAAGCCTGGAGCACAGGCCATAGTACCAAGGGAGACAAACCTCTGGGTGAGATATGCAGAGGGAGTTGGGGTGCCAGTGTGGGCAGCGTTCAGTGTGCCTACTGAGAGGACCAAGAGAAATGATCACCTGACCAGGCTACAACTACAAGATTGCCAAGGGGCCATGTGTTTTGGATATGTGGCTAGGGCAAGGCCCCACCGAATGTCCTCATATCCACATCACTGACTGACAGTGCATCCAGAAACAGCAGAACTCCTTCCTATTGTAGTACCCCTCCTCGCCCTCTACTGGAAAGCCTAATATCACACTTGACTGTAAAGCAGTGCCTAAGGGAATTTCTTTCATTACCACAAAGCAAATATTGAAGGGAGAATTCGGATCTGAAAAGCAATAAACTGATAGCTGACATAATAAACTTAAGATAAAAGGAAGTAGAACACAGAAGGAAGGAGTGTGATTAAGAAGTTAGGTGAGTCAAAAAAAACCAAAAAAACAAAAAAACAAACCCAACAGATAATATTGTGGGCAAATCTAAATGGCAATGGCTGTATATAAAACAGTAAAGATATAATTCATTTGGAGGGTGTAAAGCAAGATGGAAGTAAAATACTGGAAAACAAACATATACAAAGAAAAGGTATGGTAAAAGTGAAAGTTTTCAAAGTCTTTTTGGTGTTATGGAGAGAGGGAAGAGATTAACTTCCTTTGGACTCATTTTTTACTCCTCTCATACTCCGAGTCTAACCTGTTAGCAAGTCTTTCCAGCTACATCTTCAGGCCATACTCAGGATAGGTTCATCTTACTGCCTCCACTGATACCACCTTAGCCCAGGCCACAGTACTTTTTTGCATGTACATTTCAATTACCTTCCACCTGTTCTCCCGGGTTCTGCCCTTTGCCCTTTCCATACACCCCATCCCTTAGCCCCACAAAATAAAAAAAAGGATCCAGGTGACCTGGTTGTGATAATATTAATATTTATCACTCTGCCTCTGAGTGACCTGGTTGTAATCATATTCATATTTATCACTCTGCATCCCTGCAATAACTTTCCATCTAAAAAACAAAAGCAGAAACAAACCAAAAACAACAACAACAACACAAACCTTTCTGTCTCAGCATAAAAGCCAAAGATCTGAAAATAGCTAAATGTCCCCACATAATCTCCCTCCCACTCCCTACCCAGTGCCTTTCCTGCTGAACTCATTCCTTCCCTCCTTTCTCCCTTACTTGTTCTAGCTAGCTTCACTGACTCCCTGGTGTTTGTTGAGCATACTAAGAATCTCCTACTTACTATTTCCCCTTACTTCAGATAGCCACATGGCTCACACTATCACTTTCTTGAGTTTTTATTCAAGTGTGTTTCTCTCAGTGAGCCTTTTCTTGTCAATCCTACTCAAAATCCAGACTTCTTCCCTTTCCCATCCTAGTACTCCTTATCTTTCTTCTTTATTTTTCCATTATTCTTATCAATATCTAAATTCTATATACTTCAATCTTTCTTTCCCTTCTTCCCCACATATCAAGATACTAAATATCTTAGTTTTCCCCCATTGGAAAGTAACCTTCATGATGCCGAGAACTTTTATTTTTATTGTTGTTTTCACTGTATCTTAAGGTTCTAAAGTAGCGCTTGGCATTAGCCAGGCCAGTAGCAGCTATTTAATAAACATTTCTTGAGTCAGCAAATGCATGAATGAATGAATGAATGAAGCCAAAATAGAAACAAGGAGAACTATAGAAAAATTTTAAAAAACACAACTAACAAGCTTGACCTAATGGACTTATATCAAACTCTGTACTTAACAATTAGCAAATACACATTTTTGTGTGAAAATATATTGATCATGGGGCACCTGGGTGGCTCAGTCGGTTAAGCGTCCGACTTTGGCTCAGGTCATGATCTCACGGTGTGTGAGTTCGAGCCCCGCGTCGGGCTCTGTGCTGACAGCTCAGAGCCTGGAGCCAGCTTTGGATTCTGCGTCTCCTTCTCTCTCTGCCCCTCCCCAACTTGTGCTCTATGTCTCTCAAAAGATAAATAAATGTAAAGAAAAAAATTAAAAAAAAAAATTGATCATTTGCCAAAAACAGTTATGTATCTGCCTCTGAAGCATATCTCAGTGAAAAACCAAAGTTTCAGTAGTAATATACTAACTCCTTTCTATAACCACAACATAATTAGAAAACAAAAACAAAAATAAAACTAAAAACTTACCAGATGCGATTGGAAAGCAAAACAGATTTAAAAAATGAAACTTCCTAATTACCCACTGATTAAAAAGTAGTCATTATGGAGTTCAGAAAATACTTAAAATGGAAAACGTGAACTTTTTACATATCAAAAATCTAAAATAGTACTACAGGGAAATGTGTAGTGTTAGGGGAAAAAACAGCAATTTACACAAAGTAGAGGCAAATAAATAATAAATTTTAAAGCAGAAATAAATGAAATAAGAAATTAAAAAATATAAAGAGGATCAATTACCCCCAAAATGACTTAATGTAAAGAGTAATAACATAGACAAACACAGGAACCGATTGATAAAAAATAAAAAAGAGAGAATACACAAATACACAAATATTCATAAATGGATAAAAAGAGAATCGGGAATAAGTATACACAGCAGAGTTTTTAAAAATAAATTATAATGAATATTTTTATGCCAATACTTTTTAAAAATTAGAGAAAATGGACAATTTCTAAAATTACAGTGAAATTATTTTCCCAAGCTAATTATTTCATTAACATTTTTAATTTAAAATAAAATGTAATAAAATCATTAAAATACCACTATATATTAAGTTTCTAAAGAAGGTGAACATTTAGTTTTCTCCTTCCAATCATCTTTGGCAAAATGCTAAAATGATATATTTTTCCTTTTATTTAGAATTCTAAAGTGCATTGATCAAAATCCATTAAGTTGCAATTTCATATCAAACTTCTAGAACTTCACCAATGCTTCTGGCTTCAGGAGGTCTGGATCCAGTAGTTCAAATAATGACATCAGTAAATTGCCTTGTTGTATCTCTGTTTTGGCCCCTCCTTCCTCAGTTTAGGAGTCATTCCTATGAAATTAATCTAATGGCGGTGGTTAACACGGTCACCAGAATTTCTAGGCTTACATCATCTTCATAGTTGGCGATCATAGAGAACAAAGAACTCCTATTTCCTGAGAGTTTCTGCAAAAGTCCTGAGGGTTAACGCTAATTGACCTGCTGACATCATGTGTCCATCTCTCAATTGATCCCTTTGAACAAAGGAGGGGGTTGTTCAGCATGTGTTTCTCTGCTGGATCAAGGGGATGGAATCCTCCTTTCCATACCATATGGGTCCAGAGTTTGGAAAAGGCATGATTCTCCAAAAGAAAGAGATGTGGCAAGAGACACACATAAAAAGGTACCAACTGTCTCCTATAGATGCCATGCTAGTAAAAACGATGCAGGGTTTACTAGATAGAATATTTTTACCTGCCCTATCCAGAGAATGGCAATGTCTGTAATGTAAAGTGCCAGAGAACAACTCTTCCTTTGTCTCCTTCTCTTGTCTAACAGCAGCAATGAAGCTAGGATATGAATCTAATTTGAATTTACCTTTCTGCCTAGATAGTCCTCTTTTGTTGTTATTTCGCCCCGGTATTTCCAGGTGTCAGGAGCATGGTGCTCCCTCAATATCAGCAACTGATATCAGTTGGGCTAATAATTAGCTGCACTCCCAAGACTCCCCTTCTCTTTAGGATCCTACCAAAAAAGAAAGTACTGGACCTGGGGTCCAGGAGGAAGAAGGTATCTTTCCCGTTGGCCCTGTTTCCAGTATTTACAGAAAAAGGAGAGATCATAAGAATAAAAAGAATGGGAGAAATTGGAGGGAGATGGGAAAGAATTCTGCTGTTGCTTTGCATGGGCCATGAGGTGCTTTAATTGCGCCATGTGGAGTTGGGTGAAATTTGAGAGGGCAGTGAGATCAGAATATCATATATTGAGATTATGTCAGTTAAGTATTTGATGAAATATAAATTACTTTGTGAAAGTGAGAAATTCAACTATATTTTATCTGGTGTTCTTATCTCTCTCTTTTTTTTCTTTTTCTTTTTCTTTTTTTTTTTTTACAGTTATAACTGAACAAAGCATGTTTCACAGAACATTCTGTGACACAGACTGTGAGAAAATATTTCCACAATCACATAAATTTGGTAAATCCGACATATTCTGTACTCAACTTGTCTTACAATTTTCATTTACATATTATAGTTTATAAATATAGAAAACTTCAAATGTTGTTTAGCCCGGTATTGACTATAAGACTTCCCGCCCCCTCCCCCTCCTCCCCATTTGTGGTAAAACCTGGGCAGTATCATGTCTTTACACACACTCCGGGAAAGACTAATTTTTCTCCCTTCACAGAGGAACTAAATGTAGAAATCCGTAATTGACTTACAAGTAGAATTTTGTAGTTTTCCCATGCTACTGCTTCTCCTTCCTTTTTTCTTCTTTCTGTCTCTATCTTCCTGCTATTGATATTAATCATAAAAACAACGCTGATTGCCTTTAGAGAGTCTCATTCAGACTATACAATGAAGTAATTGATACGCATCTTCACTGCACAAATGAAAGGTAGTGGGGTCAGAAGCTTGCCTGGGGTCATGTGATTAAGAACAAGAGCAATGACTGCATTATTGCTGAAAACAAAAAATAGCTGCATTGTGAGGGTGTTAAAAAAGAATGGGGTCCTACTGGAGACAGAGGTGAAACAATGGAGTTTCTCACAGATGGAAGTCAGCCCAGTTTATTACCTCAAACTTTGTGGTCTTAAATCATTGTTCTCAAGGATACTTGGAGACAAAAGCATACTTATATAATCACAACATAGTTGTGGTGAAATTATGTGCACCATTAAACAGTGTCCATGTTTACCTGTATTAGTCAATAAAAATACTTAAAACAGCTAAGACACATAAGGTAAGATCAGGTTTTAGAAGACATCATGGAGCCAAAATTTCAAGGCTGGCACAGGTCAAGTTTGGCATTATTGTTTTTGGATTATTGGCACAGGGGCACTGTCACAGATTTGCCAATCGATGCCTGAACCACATTCAATCCAAAGAGTTCAATAGTTACTGACTAGCTGGAGAAAGGAGAGAAGGGATAGAGGAAGAGAGGAAGGAAAAACAGGTGTAAGTATATGCAGTAAGCCTTCTCAGCTCCAGGGTCCATGTTCTTCCTACAGTAGGACATTGAATCTATGAGCCTTCATAAGACAAGTCATTTAACCTCTTGGAGTCTTTGTGTTCTCATCTGTAAAATGGGAGTGATGGTACCTTATTTAGCTACTTTGCAGGATTTTTTAAAGGCTGAACCAAAAGAGGCAGAACCGGTAAGGGGTTTGCTAGGAGGGAAACACAATACAGATGTCTTTATATATTTCAGAACATAATAATGAACACATTTATATCTAAATTTGGACTATGTGGCATGATAAATATAACACACGTGTGGCATATGTATGGGCTAAGTGAGAATTTGTGCCTAAGTGAGCACTCTGCAATCTGGCAGATGGATGGACTACACAAAGCACCGAAAAAAAAATATTAAAAATAGGAACTTAAAAAATAGTATGATTGAATTGTTTTAATGGATTAAATAAAAGTCACTTACAGAATTGAGAAATAGCAATGTTAATACGGGTTCAGGATGGGTATTTGGAACTGAGTCCAACTACTCTCTTTGGCCTTGGCTCTCAGCTTTGATCTTTACTTGCTATCTTTTCTTTGCATTTCATGTGTTCCTAACCTGACGGGTCTGTTTCAGACTCTCAGAGAAAGCCGAGGTTGCCAGATAATCACATTTGATGAAGTGATTTCTCTGCACACCTCTTCTACCTAAGACATACTAGAATTAACACTTCAAGGTTGCCACAAGCTAGGATTTGGTTTATTCCTTAGGAGCAAGAGTGTGGTTGCAAATTTGCCAGGCAATGATGAGACTAAATGCCTTCCTGACTTGAATCAAGGCTGCTTATGAGGTTTATTTGTCTGCTTTCATAAGTAGCACCATTGGTGATACCTTATAAAAAGATGAGTGCATGGGAATGCAAGCTGGTGCAGCCACTCTGGAAAATAGGATGGAGGTTCCTCAAAAAACTAAAAATAGAACTACCCTATGACCCAGCAATTGCACTACTAGGCATTTATCCACAGGATACAGGTGTGCTGTTTCGAAGGGACATATGCACCCCATGTTTATAGCAGCACTATCCACAATAGCCAAAGTATGGAAAGAGCCCAAATGTCCATTGATGGATGAATGGATAAAGAAGACGTGGTATATATATACAATGGAGTATTACTCAGCAATCAAGAAGAATGAAATCTTGCCATTTGCAACTATGTGGATGGAACTGGAGGGTATTATGCTAAGTGAAATTAGTCTTTTAGAGAAAGACAAAAATCATATGACTTCACTCATATGAGGACTCTAAGAGACAAAACAGATGAACATAAGGGAAGGGAAACAAAAATAATATAAAAACAGGGAGAGGGACAAAACAGAAGAGACTCATAAATATGGAGAACAAACTGAGGGTTATGGGAGGGGTTGTGGGAGGGAGGATGGGCTAAATGGGTAAGGGGCATTAAGCATCTACTCCTGAAATAATTGTTGCACTATATGCTAACTAATGCAGATGTAAATTTTAAAAAATAAAAAAATATAAAAAATAAGGTTTACCAAAGCGAAAGTATTAACACTACCTGTTTAATCTATTGACCGGATTTTTTAAAAGTTGTTCAATTATTTAAAGCCCTGTCTCAAAAAATAATCCATATGCTAATTTATAATCTTCATAACTATGAAGAGTTTATTAGTGAAAGTTACTCCCTACAGGCCACAGCAGAGAACAGAGAGGTTGTAGGAATGAAAAATGCTGAGCTGCTCTCTCTGACTCCACCCTTTGCTCAATTAAATCCCCAAAGAAGGTATAATAAAAATTAATATGTGGGACTATGTCAAAATAAAAAGCTTCTGCACAGCAAATGAAACCATCAACAAAATTAAAAGGCAACCTACTGAATGGGAGAATATATTTTTATATATCTGATAAGGGGTTAATATCCAAAATATCTAAAAAAATTCATACAACTCAATAGCAAAAAAATCCCATCTGATTAAAAAGTAGGCAGAGGCACTGCTTAGGCATTTTTGCGAAGAAGACATCCAGATGGCCAACAGGTACCTGAACAGATGCTCAACATCACTGATCATCAGGGAAATGTAAATCAAAACCACCGTGAGATACCACTTTATACCTGTCAAAATGGCTATTATCAAAAAGACAAGAATTAACAAGTATTGGTGAAGATGTGGAGAAAAGGGAACACTTGTGCGCTGTTGGTGGGGATATAAATTCAAACAGCCACTATGCAAAATGCTATGGGGAAGTTACACAAAAAATTAAGAACAGAACTACCATATGATCCAGCAATTCCACTTCTGGGTATTTAGCTGAAGAAAATGAAAACACTAACTCAAAAATATACATGTACCCCATGTTCACTGTAGCATTATTTACAATAAGCAAGACATGGAAACACCTAACTGTCCGCTGATGGATCGATAAAGAATTTGTTTTGCATATATGAATATATATGCAATGTACTGCACAGTGCATATAGTTAATAATGTTGGATTGCATATTTAAAAGAAAAGTTCTCACCACAAGAAAAAAAATTGTAACTGTATGATGATGGATATTAACTAGACTTGTGATCATTTCTTAGTACATACAAATACCAAATAAGTATGTTGTATACCTAAAAGTAATACATTATACATCAATCATACCTCAATAAAAAAGCTGAAAACTATAAAAAAGAAAAAAAAAAAGGAAGATGAGTGCAAACTCACAGTTTTGTTTCCTGATGATTCCTCTTGGATGTTTAATATTCTAAAAAACAGCTATTGAAGTAGAAATTTTTGTTGTCGGTTTTTCAGGCTTCTTTGTTCTGTTTTGAGTTTGATTTTTCATTTGTGGTTTAAAAAAAAAAAAGTGTCTCAGCCCGCAAAGGTCAGTTCCTGGAAATCTTTATATGAGCCCCAGGTAAACTTTATTTATCTGAGTTTATCATTCTGAAATTGCTTGGGCCTGCACATACACACAAAATCTTTTGATTGTGGAGACCACACATCTGTTGATTAAGCTGTCAAATTTGTAGACTGATTGACCTAGAGATATGATTTCAATTATAGTTTTTGATGGTTCTGGAATTCGTATCAAGAGATAAGATGTTTGGCTCTAGGAGACAATTTCTATTGCTGGGGACAGGGGATGTACATCATCGTAAGTGCATGAAATTTTCCAAACCAGTTTGGTTAGTTTACTCTAAGAGTTTTACAGTCACTTAAGGGTTTGTTTTTTTTTTTTTTTGCTAAGTTGAAGGCGAACCTGTTTTGTAGAAGTCACAAATGCACGGCCTTCACTTCAGAGCCTTGCACGTCACAGATGTGGTTTGAATCCTAGATGCTCTCTCTCCTAGTCTTGGGAACATGGACAAATACTTCACCTCACTGAGCCTCAGTTACTGCTGGTGGTGAGGAAATAGTGCTGCCTACCTGTCAGGACATTTGGGATGATTCAGTTAGCCCAGTACTGTGCATGGCATATTACTGTTATCAACAAGCATCCCCAAAAGGGCTGTATTTAAAATCTCTGTTGCATGTGAAACATGATTCACAGCTTATAAGGTATTGATATTTTGTGTATGAATATCTCAAGGCAAGTACTAAAACATCCCATTTTTTTTCAATATATGAAGTTTATTGTCAAATTGGTTTCCATACAACACCCAGTGCTCATCCCAAAAGGTGCCTTCCTCAATACCCATCACCCATCCTCCCCTCTAAAACATCCCATTTTAAAGATAACATGGGGCACCTCAGTGGTTCAGTTTGTTAAGTGTCTGACTCTTGACTTTGGCTCAGGTCATGATCTCATGGTCAGGAGACTGAGCTCTGTGTAGGGCTCTGCACTAGGCATATAGCCTGCTTAGGATTCTCTCTCTCTCCCTCCCCCTCTGCCCCTCTCCTGCTGGTGCTCTCTCTGAGAGGAAAGAAAGACGGAAAGAAGGAAAGAAGGAAAGAAGGAAAGAAGGAAAGAAAGAAAGAAAGACAGAGAAAGAAGAAAAAGAGAAAGAAAGAAAGAAAGAGAAAGAAAGAAAGAAAGAAAAAGAAAGAAAGAAAGAAAGAAGAAGGAAGGAAGGAAGGGAGAAAAAAAGAAAGAAAAAGGAAAGGAAAGAAAAGAAAAGAGAAAACCCAGGCTAAGAGATATAAAATGGATTTTTCAAAAGTCACATTGCAAATCTTGGCAGAGCAGAAAATATGTCTTAGATCAATAATACCCCTTGTTGTCTCTAACAAAGATTCTCTTCTTGACCAAACTCTACTCAGGTACTCCTGAGTTCTTTTTCAACTAGGCTCAACTTTTGGATCTCCATGTTTGTTTCTGTCTTGTCCAATTTTAGCAAGAATCCTCTCAGGTAAGTTTAGCCAGAATCCCCCATCCTCAGTGATCTGATCACCCTTGGTATCTAATTGGGTTCCTCATCTCCCGCCATCCCCCAAATGATGCCTGATCGTCCTGGCCTGACTTCAGCAAGAATTCTGTTAGGTTGGTTTAGCAAGAATCCCTTCCCCTTCCCAACTCCTGATGTTTTCTCTTGGTAATTTTCTATCCACTGTGCCATTTTCTATCCATTGCAGTATCCCCAAACTGCTCCTTGTCTATAAATTCCCACTTGCCCAGGCTGTATTGGGAGTTGAGCCCAATCTCTTCCCCACTGCTAGACCTCCTTATAGTTGTTCCCATACCTATGTCCACAGTCCCGCTTTGAATGAAGTCAGCCTTCCATACTTAACAATTGTTATGAATAATTTTTTCCTTAACAGCTACTACAGAGCTTGGCTCTCTGTAGGTCTTAATGACATTTTTGCCAAATAAATAATTGAATGAAGTACCTGAAGCAAAAATTCTCCGAACTCTAAGTTCATTGCTATTTTTATTGTGCTACACCTGCATGTCTAAATCAGGGTCCAGTTTTTTATTAATGACGGCAGAATTATGGACATGCAGATAAAGTAAAGTGTGCTTAATGTTAATGTGAACCGAATCACACTTGCACTTTCCATAATGTTAGAGCGACCCCCTTTCAAACGAGTCTCATTGAGAACACAATCTTCAGGGCACTGCATTCAAAGGGCTGAAGCACCCTCAGCTATCTGGAAAGAATGATTTACCCGCAACAATATGCTGATAGGTATCTTGAAGAGGATAAACCCTTGGTATCCAAAGTCCACATAAGCCACAGAACATGCTGTGTTAGGAAACATGCCTGTATCTGAAAGAGCAACACATTCTTCTGATTTCCCAAGGCTGTCTGGTACACAAGGACATTTTTTCCTGAGTGGGAAAGGTAACAGTGATCCAATAGGAAGTCCATGTGCAATTTGACTGGACTTCATATTTGAGGACCAAGAAAAGATTACTGGGAGAAGACACTTATTTGGCACTTACTTATGGCAAAGAGAATTTAATGGTAAATTAGAGATCTCTCCAACAAACTGATTTCTTGACTGCGCAGCCTGCTACTGTAAACAGAACGCCAGATAAAGAGAGATGGGCTGGTTCCCTAGTTCCTAGTTCCAAGTCCATCAATAAGTAGCAATGTTGCTTTCACCAAGTTCCTCAGCCTTTCTGAGTTGCATTCTCCTCTAAGAATGAGTTGGTTAAACACATAATATCAGAGATTCCTGGAAGTTTAAAAATTCTGAATCTGTATTTTCATAGGAAATGTTTTTAATCCATTACAATGAAAAAAAACCACAAACCCTCCTTCATTAAAAAAAAGTAAGAAAGAAAGAAAGAAAAAGGAACTGGGTGACAATCAGCATTGAAGGAGAAATTAATTCCATTAGCATTTTAAAAAATCTCAGTGGTAATATTTCCCGAACAATGACTCCCATTGATGGCGTGAGTGGGCCATTGTGCCTTCTGCCAGTTAAACAGACACCACTTTATTCTTAGCAGCTGTGATCCCTAATTGGAAAGGGGGACTGGTCCAAAAATGATAAAAGGGAAATCACATCACAGTGCTGAAAATCAGCGTGGAGCTTAGTGGTTTCTGCCGCCCTGGTTACTGTGCTTCCCTTCAGCTTCTTGTCAAGGAATTTGCCCTTTGGAGACTGAAGCCCGACAGTGGCTCAACTTTTGCTTTGGGGATATTTGCCTGCAAAGGTTCCTTTTGCTTTCTTTATTTCTAAAAAAAAAGTGAAAAATTATTGATCGAACCAATTCTTCACCAATGTAGTAACCCCACACTTGAGCTTTACTTAGACTTTAACAGATTCTCTTATTTTTCCATTTCCAAATAATTTTGAGATAAGGCAAAGCAGAAGAGAATACATTGATTTTTAAATCAAGTAATCAAGTTCTGACGAGAGATGATTCTCTAGATTTATTGAAAACAATAGCCATCATTTCTTGCCACTCCCTCTGCTGCAAAAGCTCTTGAAGTAAATGCCCAAGGCTCTTGCCTTCACCCACTTCAGGGCTTTGCTTAAATATATCTCCAGTGAGCCCTTCCCTGTTCAACCATGAGGACTACCTTCCACCCCACTTCCTACTCCTCCTCCTTGATTAATTTTTCATGATAGCATGTTTTTTCCCCCCACAGTACCTCATCAAAGATAGGATCTTTCTGGATTTTGTCTGGATCTCAAGTTCCTAGAACAGTATGTGATACACAGTGTGCCCCCTGTAGTATTTGTTGAGTGACTGAAGGTTGAATGGCATACAAGAAGGCACTCTAATAAGTATTTCATAAATGGATGAATGAATCATTAAGAAAGGGAGTCCTTTGAATTCCTGCTGGTCCTTTGATTTTTATTCTGGCAGAGCACAGAAGTAAATTAGCTTGCCATTTGATGTAGCCTTTCTGAAAGTCATCTACTTCTACAGTGTTTCTTCACTGTTAGGGGTGATTTCACTCACTCTTCCCAGGAGAGCAAGGCTGCTGAACATTAAAGGGACATGCTAGAATTTGCTGTGATGTCCCTCTGGCTCTCTTTCATACCACTCAGTTCTTGTCTTGGTTTCTCCTGGAGGTTTTCTTTCCCCTTGTCCTCTCCAGGGATCTCTTATTTCACATGCAAATACTGCAGTTCACTGATTTAAAGTGCACACACATAGAACCAAGGCATGTTAATTTGGGGAAGAACCGTCTGGTCCACTGGCTCCATACCTTCCTGTACTTTGTAATGACCCCGTCGGCTTTTATAAGTGCTGATACTCAGGTCTTGCCCCAAACTATTAAACAGAATCTCTGGAGCCAGGACCACATCAGAATCATTTAAAATCTCTCTTGTGGTATCTAATGTGTAGCCAGAGTTGAGAACCACTGACCTATTCTGCATGCCAATCCCAATTCAACAGATGAGAAACTTGGGTTCAGACCTTTTGTATTAGTTTCTTATGGCTGATGTAATAAATTACCACAAACCTCATGGTTTAAAACAGTAGAAATTTACTCTCACAGAGTTCTGGAGCCCAGAAGTTTGAAATCAGTATCATTGAGCCAAAATCAAGGTGGTGGCAGAGTTGTGCTCCCTCTGGAGGCTCTAGGGCAGGATCCTTTTCCAGTTGCTTTTTCCAGTTTCTGTTGTCTGTGGCCACTCCTTCTATTCACTGGCTAATGATGAGCCCTTCCTCCATATTCAAAGCTGGCAGTGCAGCCTTTTAAAACTTCTGTCTGCTCTTCACATCTCCCCTCAATGTATCTGAAATCCCCCTCTGCCTATCTCTTATAAAGATATTTGTGATAGAATTTAGAGTCCACCCAAATAATTCAGGATAATCTCCTCATCTAGAGATCTTTAGCTTAATCACATTTGTAGTGATCCTTTTACCATATAAGGTAACATTTATAGGTTCACAAGGTTAGGATCCAGTGTCTTTGGGAACCATTATGCAGTTGACCTGCAGGTGTTCAGGGACCAGCCCAGATCCCATAGCTGACACTAGCAAAGAAAGACGGTATCTCAGTTCCTGTCTGCATTGGAAGCCTCATTACTACATTTACATTAAATGACCTTCATAGAGTGAATCTGACTCTCTGATTTTGTCTTATAATGGGGCAAGGAGTCTCCATTATGAATTATGTATTGACCAGATTTTTGAATAATTATATACATTAGAGGTGATATATATATTTCACACAGTCCATTTTCCTTCTGAGGTCCGAAGCCCTTCCTATCACCAGATATCTAAATATATATCATCTGTTAGTGTGAAGAAGGTCAACAGAGAGAATCAGAGAATAGTCAAACCCTTGACTTTCCAGCTTTGAAATTTTCAGAAAGAACTGGAAGCATATCTGATCCAGTAGAACTCCTCCAGACCATACTGAAAATGTCCCTACTTTAGACTAGGTGAAGACCGCATGATATAGAGGAAAGAGAAAAGGGAAAGACTATGTGGATAAGATAGAGTTCCAATGCCAGTCCTGTATAAGGAACATCTGGAGCTAGGGGCAGGAAGCAGCATGGGGCCAAGTCATTATCCCCAGACCATCTACTCTGGACAGGTCTCCCCATCCACAGCCTCATCATGTGCTGGTCATTAGCAGGTATGGTACCCAATTGTGTCTCAGATTTGCTTAGTCCTTCCCTGACACACCCTGTGTAGACAACATACTTTCCACGGTCAGGATGCTCAGGAAGAGAGGGGGGTATTCTGAATGCCTAGATGGCTGGAGATGATGTTAGGGTCAAAACAACTAGCTCAAATGCTCAGTGGGACAGTAGTGGAGTATATTTACTATTATATGAAGAGCTAGCATATGTATAAGGCTATATGATTTATAAAATGCTCTTTTATGGATTTTGATGAGTCCCATCATATACTGAAATTATATTAAGCCTGAGATATTACTTACAGCCAGTTTGTTGTCATAGTAGAACTTTAGCCTGGTCCTGTCTGACTTCAGACTTTTGGGTTTTGCTACCTTCTCTGTGGTTTGCCCCTAAGGAACTAAGGGCATCCACCAGATGTCCAGGAATACTCCCATGACTGAGGAACCAAGGCTTGCCTTGGGTTCACAGTCACAAACCATTTGATTTGCTTCCAGGAAGACTTAGAACTCAGTATCAATCTCTGAAAATTTTTATCTTGTTCTCAGACCAAATACGAAAACAAAAGATCAAGATGGAATTTTTATGGGCTTAGAAAATGGCAAGACTAAGTGGTTTTTGAACATTCAGTTTGGATGGGAATTAGAGCAATAGCAATAAAGGCAGCTTTAAAAAAATAAATTATGTATGGAGAAGAAGCAATCTAATCTAATCTTAGGGTTAAATCACTGGCCTAGAAATCAGAACACTTGGAAACTAGTGTTGGAAACAATTGTGCGAATTTAGGAATGTCACTTTCCTACTTTATGCTCCTTACCTCATATGTATAAAATGGAAATGATACTTGATCTATTTGGAAAATATATGAAATTTTTAGAAAAGGAGAAAGTACTAGGTGAATGCAACATAGCACTATATTTTAAAATAGAGGAGTCTGGAGTGTGTGTGGTATGGGTTGAATTCTGTCCCTCCCAGATTCATATGTTGAAGTCCTAACTCCCAGAACTTCAGAATACAACCTTATCTAGAAAGAGAGTTGTTTCAGCTGTAATTGTTTAAGATAAAATCATAAGTGGAATAGAGGGGGCCCCATAATTCAATATGATTGGTGTCCTCACACAAAGGGGAAATTTGGACACAGACATACACATGTATTAGGAGAATGTCACATGAAGATTGGAATTATGTTGCCACAAAGCCAAGGAACTACCAGAAGCCAGGAAAGAGGCCTGAAACACATCCTTCCTTCATGCTTTCAGAGGGAGCATGGTCCTACTGACAATGACAGCCCTGGCAAACAAATACAGTGTACCTGAATTGGTGTTCCTATAGTGAGGAATTCCTGTATGTACCTTTTTTGTAGTCCTCTCATGTGACAGATCCAACAATTCTAGTAGGAAATCCCAACAGTGAACATTAGAACACCTTAGTGACGATCAAGATGGGTTCTTTTTTCCAATATGCAAACTTCTTGATTTACAGATAAAACTGAATCCTGGGACTCCCAGGACTATAGCTAAATGTGTCCAATTATTGGACCACAAAGAGTGGCTGATTGCAAAGTCCCTCTTAGTGTTGATGGAGGTGGTATGGATGTAGGCTTTTTCATTTATTTAATCAACTATTACTCATTGAGTATTGATGGCAAAATCCTAGCCTTCTCCTTCAGAATAGGGAACGCTTTCATGGAAAGAAAGTTGTGGTTAGGAAGTTACCAACTACCATTTATCTCCACAATTGGGCATTCAGAGTAGAGGAAGTAAGGGGAGGACAGGATAAGCCAATCTCTGTGCCCTACTCCTGTGCCTCTTCTCCTCACCTTCTTTTCATGTCAGGATCTTCCCTTTTACCCACATGCCTCACCCTAGATTTAGGCAAGAGGAGCCTTTGACCAAGGACTTCATTTTAGAAGGTCTCATGTAGCACAAAAGCAGTTCAGGCCCCAGCAAAACAATACTCCACATCTCTCTCCTGGATGGGATAATACAGTGGAGATGAATATTATATCACAGCATGGGAATAATTTGAGTGGCAGAACTCTTAAGTAAGAGAAAGATAAATTAATTAATAATCCTTCCTCTCTGATAGCAGTGAAGTCAATAGACTTTGCATAATGAAAGTAGGTTTCCAAGGAGGGACAAAGAGGCATTCATAATTAGCACAGTATTGGCAACTGAGAAATATTTTGCAATATGAAAAATTCATATTACTTTTCTTTTTTCTTCTTTTTTTAATTTGAGAGAGAGAGAGCACAAGAGGGGCAGAGGAGTAGAGGGAGAAAGAGAGAGAGAGAGAGAGAGAGAGACAGAGAGAGAGAGAGAGAGAGAGAGAGAGAGAATCCCAAGCAGGCTCCATACTCAGCACAGAGACCAATGTGGGGCTCTATCCCATGACCTTGGCAATATGACTTGAGCTGAAATCGAGAGTCAGATGTCCAATTGACTGAGCCACCCAGGTGCCCCAATATTACTTTTAAATATGTTTTTTTGTAGGTCAAGATCCATGCTAATACGGTAGTCTCATGTGGCTATTTAATTAAACTGAAATTAAACAAAATTGAAAATGTAGGTTCTTGGTCGCACTTACCACATTTCAAGTGCTCAATAGCCACTCATGCAGTGTGACTGCCATATTGGACAGTTCAGATATAGAGCATCTCCATGATTGCAGAAAATTCTGGTGGATAGCCTTAGATTTAAAAAATATGGAGCATAATATTGATTCTTCACATTGGCAGTTAGATTGCTACTGAAGCTAGGATTGCAAAGAGTTTCATTTTTATAAAAATATTTAATACAATTTAACAAATAAAAAACCATATTCAGCTTATTTAAGTAATTAAAAGATTACTGAGGAAAGGTGTAGGATAACGGCACAAACTTGGTCGGCAAGGGGAAAAGTGTGCAAAGTAGAACGTTGGCCAAGACACAGAAACATTTTGTGTCCCTTGTAAGGTACGTAATTGGAATTTGTTATTAGGATAATGGTTTCCACAATTCTCATAGTAACGATATTGTGAACAATTCAGAGATTATATGTAATGTTTTCTGGATCTAGTCAAAGGAGAGACATCTTGATGAAATACATATCAGGACTAATGTCATAACTACTCTCAGACACAGGCTGAGAACAATGACTAAACACTGTTAAAGCAACTATATTAAATTTAGATAACACATGAGATTCATTAGAATAGCTAAATGAAACAGATTTTATGAATTTGAATATTTCATAAAGAGATGATAAAATTACAAAGCAATTGTACCTTATGTGATAAAATTAAGATATTTCATGACATTTTTGTAATGATAATTTATTATATGTGACCACATGAAATTAGTTCTAACATGATATGTAAAATTATAATTTCTAAATCTAAGTATTGCTTAAGTAATTTGTTGACAATTCTTTTTTTTTTTTTTTTAACGTTTTTATTTATTTTTGAGACAGAGAGAGACAGAGCATGAACAGGGGAGGGGCAGAGAGAGAGGGAGACACAGAATCGGAAGCAGGCTCCAGGCTCTGAGCCATCAGCCCAGAGCCCGACGCGGGGCTTGAACTCACGGACCACGAGATCGTGACCTGAGCCGAAGTCGGATGCTTAACCGACTGAGCCACCCAGGCGCCCCAGTTTGTTGACAATTCTAATCGCTATAGCCCCAGAAGAGAAAAACTTCTCTAAACTGAAATTAATTGAACAACAACAACAAAAAAGTAAGAACTACAATGACTCAAGAAAGCTTGTCTTAATTTGGCTTTGCTGTCAGTAGAACCCAAATTATGTGAGAAATCTTTAACAATGTAATTAGTGATGTGCCGAAATAAAGGCAAGAAATACTTTTATAAAAAAAAAAAATTCTGAATTGAATGTCTTTACTAGAATTCATTCTAACACTGACAGCTTAGCAACACAACATCCCCACTCGAATTAAATTAGTTTATCTTTGATGTTATGTTGACTTTCAGTCATTTAAAAATAAATGGTTTTATAAAAATCTTTCAATTTTGCATTATGAAGGTATACTTTTCAAAGAAGGAAGATAGAACATATCTCGACGAAGTTTGATAGCTTGATTTATACCTCAAAATATATTGATACATGGCATGTGGGCTTCCTTTTGTCTCCTAGCCTTCGGTCTAGGGATTATAAGAGTAGACTTGGTCTTGTCAGTCCTTTTTTCATAGGTTAGTTAGAGCCTCTTCTTATAGACCCACAGGGAGTGTATTAAGACTGGACTCTCATCCAACTTCATGGCTCACCTAAAACAGCCACACAATTCCAGACACTTGAGGGCTGAGGATATTTACAGAAGAGAAGAATGTGTTCACATGTGTGTAGTGGGGGGCGCCTGGGTGGCTCAGTTGGTTGAGCGACTGACTTCAGCTCAGGTCATGATCTCACGGTTTGTGAGTTCGAGCCCCGCATCGGACTCTGGGCTGACAGCTCGGAGTGTGGAGCCTGCTTTGGATTCTGTGTCTCCCTCTCTCTCTGACCCTCCCCCACTCATGCTCTGTCTCTCTCTTTCTCAGAAATAAACATTTAAAAAAAAATTCAAATGTTTGCAGTGGGTTATACTTCAGTGGACACTGACCAGTCTCACGTCATCTCCACCAACACAGAACAAGAGGACCGAGGAACTATTAAGTTGTGGTTTGGAGATTTCACTTTATGCCCCAGAAAAAACAAAAACAAAAACAAAAGTATGGCAGCAAATATCCTTAAACCTTGGAATGGCTCATTGAGGGAGAAGGTGGGAGGTATAACTGACAAATGACAATTGTAAATATTTAAGGTGTACAACTTGATGATTAAATAATGAAACTAACACAGCCATCACCTCAGCAGTTACCATTCGCTTTACTTTTCTCTCCCTTTTTTTTCTTTTCTCCTTCCTTCCTTCCTTCCTTCCTTCCTTCCTTTCCTTGTATCCTTTTTTGAGGAAGGGAGCAGAGGGAGAGGGAGAGATACAATCCCAAGCAGGTTCCATGCTCTGAGCAAAGCCCAACCTGGGGCTGGATCTCACAAACCAGGAGATCTGACCTGAGTTGAAACCAAGAGTCCTGACATTTAACCGACTGAGCCACCCAAGAGCCCCTGCCTTTTTTTTTTTTTTTTTTTTTTTT